>NW_021319486.1:162741-198378 GCF_001605985.2 Dendrobium catenatum
GTTCAAATTAGAGATGTGAATAATATAGTTCATGTGGAAGAGGAGGAAATAGAGAAGGTGTTCACTCATTTCTTTGAAGCTAAATGGAGGAGCAGAAATTGTGAGTTAAATGGATGGCCCAATGCTTCGGAAGAGCAAAGACTAAATCAAAGAGTTGTTGATGAATTGTGCTTGGAGTTCACGGTGGCTGAGCTGAAGACTGCGGTTTTTCAACAGGGCAACAATAGAGCACCAGGTATGGATGGAGTGACTTCTTCATTTTATAAACACTATTGGGATATAATATGGAAAACGTTATGGGAAGCTATTAGGAGCTTTCTGAATTCTGGCCGTATGAACAAGTCTTGGAAAGACACTCTCATTGTTTTGATTGCCAAGATCAAATGCCCATTAACTCCATATGATTACAGGCCGATTAGTTTATGTCAGATTAATTATAAAATTGCAGCAACTATATTGGTCAATAGATTGAAGAAATGCATTGGGAATCTTATTACTGAAGAGCAAATGGCTTTTATGCCGGGTAGATCCATCTCTGAGCATTGCTTGCTGGCACAAGAAATTATTCATAAGTTTAAGTCATCCAAGAACAAGAAGGGATTGATGGCCTTGAAGCTTGACATGGAACAAGCTTATGATAGTATGGGGTGGCCTGTACTTGATCAGATCCTTAAATGGTATGGATTTCCTTATACGTTCTCTAAACTTCTCATGGATTGTGTTGTAGGTGTGAGATTTTCTATAATGATTAATGGAAGGAACTCTGAATGGATTGATGCTCATAGTGGCTTTCGGCAAGGATGCCCATTATCTCCTTATCTCTTTATAATGTGCTTCCAGTTGTTGTCTAATTCGATTGAACAGAAGGGGCATGATCTTGGTATTAGGGTCTCCCCTCGAGGCCCTAGGATTACTCATCTCTTATATGCAGATGATGTACTTCTTTTTTCTCATGTGTCTATTCCTTTAGCCAAATCATTGAAGAAGATTGTTGAAGACTTCTGCAATTGGACGGGCCAAAGGATTAATGTCAATAAATCTCAGATTTTATTTAGTAAGTCCGTTGGATATATTATTAAGAAGAAGGTGACCAGACTTCTTGGTTACAAGAATGTGAAGGAGATGAAGTATCTTGGGATCAAATTGTCCTTAAGAAGATTGAAGTTGGCTGATTTTCAAGATTTACTTAGTAATGTAATGGAAAAGCTCAATGCTTGGGGTAAAAAGAATTTATCTTTGGGAGGTAAGACTACGCTTATCTCTAGTTCCTTGTTGACTATGCCAAACTTTCTCATAACCCACTCGTTAGTTCCTAAGAAGTTGTTGTATGAGGTGGAGAAGCTTTGTAGAAAGTTTCTTTGGCAAAAATCGAGTGGGGAGTATAGTTTACATTATGTGGCTTGGGAAGAAATATGTAAACCGAGAAGTTTGGGAGGACTGGGTCTTCAATCTCCTTTGCTACGTGTTGATTCTTTGAGATCTAAGTTAGCTTGGGATTTCTATCAGAAAAATGGATCTCTCTGTTTCAGAGTTATCAAACACAAATATGGTGAAGATTTGAGGAGTGGAGCACAAAAGAAAGGCACTTCAAATGCTTGGAAAATCCTTTCGGATGGGGGAAGACAACTGCAAAATATTACCAGATGGGCTGTAGGTAATGGTAATAATATAAATGTCCTCAATGATGTTTGGGTGTTGGATATGAGCATCAACAAGTGGCCAACTTTGGTAGATTGTGTGGCTTTGGAAGGGATGTATATAAGTCATCTATTATCTGATGAGGGACAATGGAACTATTCGTTGCTTACAGAATTTTTCCATGCAGATTTCATTATGTTAATCAGCAATATCCAGATTGTCACTGGGATGGATGACCGTAGAGAATTGCTTTGGAAGATGTCGGGTAAGTCAATTTCGGCCATGTCGTTTGAATATAAGCTGAAGTGCAAATATAATTTTGAATATGAGGACTACTTCACTTGGATGTTTAAGCTTAAACTAAACAAGAAGATTGAAATTTTCTGGTGGAGGCTTGGAAAGTCAGCTATTCCCACACAGATGTTTCTACATTACCGGAGAATTGGATTGGATAAAAACTGTGTGAGGGGATGTAATGACATTGAAAGCTATGAGCATATTATGGTAAATTGCAAATACCTGCTGGATGTTATAAAACAGATACAAAGTTGGGGCATTGGTATTCCGGTTTTTCAAAATATCAACAGCTGTCTAGAGGAGCTGAGGAGATTGTCAAACCGTCAGCCTGGCATGGTAAGAATTTACTGCATTGTTGTGTACTTAAATTGGAGAAATAGAAATTGTGTGAAGCATGGGAAATCAGCGTTACCTTCTTCTGTGACGGCTTCAAATGCTCTGGCGTTGGCTAGTACTAAAATTAGTCCTTATCTTTCAAACTGGGGAACCAATCTCCTTTGGGAGTCTCATGAGTCTTGGTGCCCTCCTCCGAAAGATTGGATGAAGATCAACGTTGATGCTTCACTGTTCAGATCTCATTGTGCTGGAGTGGGGGGGATTTTTAGAGATCATAAAGGAAGGTTTATTCTTGCTTTTGGAGAAAAGAGGATTCATTGGGACATTAACAAACTTGAGATGGAGGCTGTTCTCTCGGTCAAAGATTATATTAAAAGTTGGATGCTTGAGTACAAAGGGGTGATTATTGAGAGTGATAATATAAATGTTATTAGATCCATTCAAGCTTCATTCAAGAAGAATAATCAAATTGTGGATAGTTGGCCTTTGGAGGAGATTCTTTTTGTCAATGACTTTCATAAAGTGGCTTTTAATCATGTTAGTAGAAATTGTAATAAGGTAGCTAACCTTTGTGCTACCATGGCTAGTACTAGGGATTTTTTCTTTGATAGCTTTTCTTTTAGTAGCATTCCTTCCTTGCTTTTATTTGCTATCAAGGAGGAATGTGATGCTTTTCATTCTTTTCAAGTGTAATTAGTCTTACTTTTCCCTCTTAATGCAAGTTCTGCAATCTTCAAAAAAAAAAAGAGGTGGAATAGATTTACATCTATAGTCTAATTCATTTTATTTTATTTGAAGAGTTGAAGTTTAAATCAGCAAGAATATATTTTTGTTTAAAATATTATTCTTATTTTAAATAAAATATAAATCTATCTTAAAGTGAGCAAATTTAATATTTCATTTATAAGTAGTGAGGTGATTAAAATTAATCTGTAAGATCACCTCAAATATTATGGATGTTTTATTGCAAGATAATTTGGGATTGTATTATTTACATCAAATTATATTTTTCATTTTCTTGATCTAAGCCATTTGGCTTAGTGTAGTTTTAATTGTAATTAGATTGGGTTGTACTCGCCCGTGTAGGAGAGTGTTTAGGTTGTAAGGAACTTTTTTGGTTTAAAGAAGTGAGGTTTGCTAAGAGAATCTGGGATTAGTGAATTTCTAGCCCAAGAGTTGGCTAGTGTGGATGTAGGTCGGATTGGAATCCTGGCCGAACCACGTAAAAATATTATGCCTCTTATTTTCATTTCTTGCATTTATTTTTTTCTTTGTGTTTTTCATTAGAAATATTGTGTGACTACTTACTCTCTTTATAATTACTTTAAAATCATTTTAATTTTCTTCTTTTAATAAAAATTTTAAGAACCCCATTTCACCCCCCTCTTGGAATGCCATAGTCATCCAACAGATTAAAATTTGAAATCATTGAAAACTTGAAGATGAAATTAGTAATCTCATCAAGTTCATACATTGAAATTATTAAGTCAGTATGAGAATCTTATAGCTTAAGCTAATATTCAAAATCATTAATTATGTACCCCACAAAAAAAAAGTAAAAGAACTACAAATATTATTACAATCCAGGATTTCTAGATTATGATTTTAATGATAACAAATATTATAGTTTGAATATTTAATTCTCCAAGAATACTTTGTCTATTATTTTTTGTTTTTGCACACTAAAATTTTAGGTATAACGTAGATCATTAAAGATTACTAAAGACTCATGTTTATTTAGAATAGGATATTAATAAAAAGGTATGTAATTTTTTACTTTCTTATATTTTCTATTTCTTAAGTCTAGACATGTAAGAATGCATGTAAATTTTATGACCATGCATACACATATCGGGGGGGCAGAGGGGGGGGGGGGGGGGGGGTGGGGTGAAATAATTTTGATAAGTAAAATTTTGATTAGTTATAATCGTACTTTAGGATTAGTTATATGAGGAAGAGCGCTAACATCTAATTAAATCATTAATGTTAATGAACTAATCGTACTATATGATTTTGATTATACTATATAATTTGTTTCAATCTAAGAAACCTTAGTCGCTAGATAAATTAAGTAAGAACTTTTAAAAATAAATTTTGAACTATTCATACAATATTATCCAAATCATAATATACGATATTAGAAATCTTACTAAATTACCCACCATAATTAGTCAATTAAATCATGTTTAATTAAATGTTACAAGTTGTACTATAAGATCTTAAACATACCTTATAATTGGCATAGATGAAATCTAATCATCCTAGAGATCATATCAAATGATACCTTGGTTTTGGAACAAATCATATAGTACAATATCTATATCATACTATATGAACTATTAAATTTAGTCTCTCGTACTGTACAATGAGAATAGTACAGTCCGATCGATAGAGATAATTTTCAATCGTACTGACAATCATCATTTAATGAATAAAGAGAAATTAACTAATCATAATAAACAACATTTTGGTAGTACTATATGATATATTTCTTGAATTTAAATAGTTCATATACATGAATGTCTATATTATACTGAACAAGTCTAGTTTTTGAACTAATCATATTAGATGAACTCCAATCATACTGTTTGACAAAGAAAGATAAATTAAAAAATAGGCTTCTTTAGGCCTAATACTGAAGCAATCTTTTAAAGTATTTTTAAAGAACAGACTTTGCTTATTGAAGAAACTTTGAGAGACATCTGTTCCTGAGAGGTTTGGGTTTAGACAGGATGAAGAAAGTAAGGTTATGTGTGAGGGGTTTCATACAGTTGCTCTAGGAAAACCTGCATCTAGCTTCCTCCTTTATCCTTGGAGAGTTCTTCAAGTTTCTCTTGGGAGAGAAGCTTCAAAGTCAAAAGTTTAGGGTTCTCTAGCTTCTCGAGGAGGGAGAAAAAAGAATGTGGTTCTTTTCCATCACTAGATGGGTGAAGGAGGATTCTAGGTTGTATGCCTTCTCCAAGAGAGAGAAAAAGGAGTGTGCTTCTCTGCCATCATTAGGATGGTGAAAAAGGATTCTTGGTTCCCTACCTTCTCCATAAGGGAGAAAAAGGATTGAAGGTTTGTTATTATCACTAGGAGGGTGACAAAGCTTCCAGTTCTCCATCACATTAGGTTTGGTGGATGTGATTTTAATAAGGGTTTCTTAGCATTATTGTGGGGGAAAAAGAAAAGAGACTATAGTGATAGTGCAATACCAAGAGTAGAGGACTTCGGGTAGTGGACATAGGTCAAGGCTGACCGAACCACTAGAAAATCATTGGTGTGCTATTTCTTTTTAACATTTACTTTTCTACTTCTTTTATTTTTTTGCAATTTAAACCTACAACTTGAAGTTCATCATTTACTATCAACTGAAATTAGATTAATTCATGATTAACTAAGACAAAATTTTTCATATCTTGATTGATATATTTGATTCATAAAATAAAAAAAAAAATATTTTAAACTTTGAATATCTTTTACATGTGATAAGTTACTTTTTTAGAATTATTTTTAAAATAAATTTTCTAGCAAACAAATTTTTTTATTGCACAAGTTTTTAAATCATAAGTTCACTCTTCTTGATGTGTCTCAGATTATTTCGTTGAGGTCTTAAAACCTCCCTAAACTTACAAATAGTTCTCAAAATGAAAAAAAAAAAATGAATAATGTCATAAAAAAAAGATGAGTACATTCAAAATTGGTATTAGTGAAAGCTTAAGATTTGAAATATAATTTTGTAAAAAAATTATTAAGACTAAGAAGAGAATGAGCTAATGCAAGGGATATAGTATGTTAAATATTCTTGATTCTTAAGGATGTATTATAATTGTAGGAGATCAGTAGATACCTTTTCTCCCATACAAACTTAACAGAGATCTAGGAATACATATGTTTTAAATCACACTACTTTGAATAATCTCATTAAGAAATATATGCTATTTATACTCATCAATCCAAAACACTTTAATTAAATATTACATGAAATGTTTTTACTATTTTATTCTATAATAGAATGTCAAAAAATATCCTCTTTATTTTAGTATGATAATTATTATAATTAAAGTAAATAATATTAGTTTATTGCTATGCATACTGGTGCATTCAACACTATACTTTATCACTTTATTACTTTGTTCAACATATATAATTTCATATATAAAGTAGAGTTTGTTATTATTTATATCAAAGAAAATCTAAGCATTATTCAGGGTTTATAGAGCCCTCGATTTTTATTCAATTCAAAATTTTACTTTATAGCCCCCATAAAGCATAAAAAATATCAAAGGACAAAATTTTTTCTGAGATTTAAAGATAGAGAAGCCATTTAATTTTTTATTTTTAACACATTTTATGAAATTTTTATTAGTTTTGATGCACTAAACATATATTTTAATTTTTGACACATTTCTGCATCTTTCATCTCTAACATACTTTATGCATCTTTTAATTTTTTTGGAGCATTTTACGCATATATTAAATTTTATCATTCTTTGCACTTGTTTTATTTTGTGATTTGCTTCCCTTTTAAACCTCTAAACGAAGATTTTCTTAGCTTTAAGTCTTTTGAGCAGAAGAGAAGAAAGCTCACGGGGAATCCACAAAGCAAACCCAATCATAAGGTAACAATGAACAACTTGATTGAGAGAATTATGAAGTAGATTCATTAGGATGCGAAAGATGCTTATGAGAAAGAAAATCGTAGGAGAAATGCAGAATATTTTCTTTTCAAAATCTAATTTTATTTTGATATTGATTTTAATTCAAAAATGGAATCACCTCACATAAGGGATGGGAGGGAAATAATATACTCTTTCTATTGATTTTCATGAATTTTCTTCCATAACTATATAGATGATTCAATAGCTTACTACGTATTTTAAATAAAATAAAGATAAATTTTGATTAAGAAAATAAGTTACCTTACTTCTTTAAAAATATTCCTAAAACGTTTTCCTTATATTTTGACTTTCAAATTTTTCTTAAATTAACCTTTCTTTCGAGAAATTTTTATATGAAAAATATATGAATCCCATCATAAGAAAAAAAAAAGAATTTTGATTCTAATTTGGACTGATTTAAATCAAGACCCAATCTAAAGAATTCAAACTAGGGATGCAATTGGACATAGAGTTTATGACAAAGTTATGGACCTTGTCATGGAAAATAAAATTTAGATTTTTTCTAAATGATTTTAATCGGGATCTAGTCTGAAAAAATTTAGACTAGGAAAATGATAAATATTAAAATTTTGATATGAATATAAATAATTAAAGAATTTTAATCTGGGTTTAAATTTAAGAAATTTTGATAAAGAACTAATAAACTCATTTTTTTATCAAATCTTAATATATTCAAAAGTCCTAATCCTCACTAAAGATGAAGAGAAGGATATGGAATAGAAAATAAGAACAAAAAATAAGCACCAAATGAGGAAAACTTATGTAAGGGATTAATATAGCACAAAAATATGGAGAGATAAACCTTTCCCACCATGGTCACATGAAATCTATGTGTCTCTGAAAAGATTCAGCTCACAGGGGGGAAATGCAAAGGGTATGATCACACTATACTATAGGACAAAGTGATCATAGACCTTTACACTATACACAAGTAGTCCAATTAGAAAGAAGGTGAAATCGTACTTATATTTACCAATAAGGAATAATGGATTTAACTATATATCTTAATGGATAATAATATGTATATGTCAATAGTCTTGAGATTTTCCCCATTCAATACATCATCTCAAATAGGTTTTACTTTATAAGGGTGTCATCTTCCCACGAATGCAACTCTATGTGGTTAGTTATGTCTTAGGCAATAACCTAAAAATATTCTTGATTAGGGATACTATTTGATTCTCTTTTTAGTTTGGTTCATAGTGGGGGTTACTATATTCTTCTTTTCCAAAGGGGATAAACTATTCTCTTCACCTTTAAAAAGGATTAGATGATTTTTTTAATATATGAAGATTTAATTAAAATTTTGATGTTAGAAAAAAAAAGATTGGATTGTTGTCCTTGAATAAGAGTCAGTGGCCCTAGCGAACAAGTTTTAATGTTGAAAAAATGTCATGTGTCTTTGATATGTCCTAGAAGATTTAATGTTAAAGTTATTTAAGTTTGAGGTTATCTACTAGTTATTATTTCAAATAAGATTTTATGAATTACAATTTTGATGGTAGCAAACATTCATGTTTTTCTATGACTGTTTTGCCTACTAACATTTTAGGTCCACAAGATCCAGTGCAACTGAAGCCAGCTCAAGATTGGGTCTGAGTCAGTTTGTAATTTTTACCTTTCTTGAGTCTATTGTAAATGATGTGGTTCCTGATACTGAGTAACCTTCCACACACACATGGGGGAAAAATTTATGTTTATTGGTTAAAGTTCTCTATTTTGATCACATTATCCGGGATAATCCAAACATCATCTTGGATGATCTATTAAAAATAGAAACCCTAATTAGGGCATCCTAGTTAAGGTAACCGTCATTAAGCACCTCATCTTGGACTATATTCATATCGATCGGGATGATAGGCTCAAATAAAAAAGAATCAGTCGCAAGATTTATTTAGGTATTCTTTATTTTTTGACATCATTCAGGACATCATCCTGGATGATGTAGCGTAATTATGCCTAAATTAATTTGGTAATTAAGAAAAGAAAATAAGGTTTGATTACATGATCACATTATCCTAGATAATTGTAGGATCGGTTGGGATGATCTCTTGGACGATTGGCAGAAGTCAGCTTCTATTCAGGATCGTTCGGGATGCTCTAGATGATTTTCACAGATTTGAACAAATTGTTCGGGGTGATCGTTAGATCAGCCTGGGCAATTAAGCTATTTTTCATCATCCAGAAATCCTTTTAAAGTGATTATCTAGCCGATATTCAAGGATTTGTATTGATCGTACATGATGATATTATATCAGCCTGGACAATAAGACTAAAAAACTTATGATCATCCGAAACTGTGTGGGCTGATTGAGCAAAATTTATGCTGATCGTCCAAGATGATATCCATATCATCCTGGACGATAAAGTCAGTTTGTATAAAATAAGAGCTATTTTGAAACTCTTCTATTTAAGAGCTCTTGTTCTACCCAAGAGATCATCTTTTTATATTATTCTAACCTGAGAGAGCCAAGAGGAGAGGGAGAGCAAGGGAGAGAGAGAGAGAGAAAGAGAGAGAGGATCTTTAGAGGGGGAGTTTGTGAGGGAGTTCACAAAGGTTGCTCCAAGTAAGGATCCATCATCATCTTCTTCAGTCATCGTCCTTAATTCCTTGGGGGTTCTAGAGAGGTAAACTTCAGCATCTGATCAAGGTTCTCTGCCTGCTTCAGAAGGAAGCAAAAGGAGTTGGGTTCTCTGCTCTCTTTTGGAGGAAGCAAAAGGAGTTGGGTTCTCTGCCTCACCTGGGTTAGTGGAAAGGAGGTTTGTAAAGGCTTCTCCACCTTGCTGTGGGGGAAAAAGGATAGACACTGAGATTAGTGCAATACTCAGAGGGTGCCTCCGGGGAGTGGATATAGGTTGTATTGAATGAAGCACTATAATTTTTTTTTATTACTACTTTCGCATTTATTTTCTGCACTTTGATTTATGTGATGAATCATAGTTTTTATTTTAAGATTATGTTTTGATCGAAAGATTTTTTTAAAAATACTAATTCACCCCCCTCTTGGTTAGCCTTGGGACTAGTTCATAAGGGCTTAACAACCCTAACGAACGTTCAAGTGGTATCAGAGCGGGACTAATAAAATTCAGTTTGAAAACTTTTGAATTTTAATTCATGACTAACTTTGGTAATCGTAATACAACTGAAGGATATTCTATTACATGTCCACCTTTATTTGATAATATTCCTTTTGATTTTTGGAAAACTTGCATGTCTACATTTTTACAATCGCTTGATTATCGCATATGCATGCTTGTTAGAGAAGGTTATACACCACCTTCTTGTGAACTTAATGGCATTAAAACTAAAATTCCTTTTACTGAATGACTTTTGATGAAAGAGATTAGCACAACTTAAATGCTTGAACTATCTTTTCTATACCTTGAAATTTGAAGATTATATGCGTGTTTCAACTTATGTAACAGGTAAAAAAAATTGGGATAGATTGTGTGTAACTTATGAAGGAACCAATGAAGTTAAATAATCTAGATTGAATATTCTATTGAATGACTATGAACTTTTTTGTATGAAACCTTCTGAATCAATTTCTGACATGTATACAAGGTTTACTCAAATCATTACCTCATTGCATGCTTTAGGAAGATAACTAACTAATTATAAAAGGGTCAATAAAATTTTAAGATGCTTGCCATCTTCTTTTGATGTGAAGATCATTGCAATTACTAAATCTAAAGATTTAAATATTTATTAGGTTGATAATTTACTTGGATCACTCATTGCTTACGAGCAAGGCGTGAATCAAAGAAATCTTGATGTAGGTGAGAAAAACAAGGAGAAAAATGTGACACAAAAAGTCAACAACATGGACACTGATTCTTTTGGATCTGAAAATGATGATGTTTCCTTCATCACTAGGCAATCTAAAAATGATGATGTTTCCTTCATCACTGGGAAATTTAAAAGCTTTTTAAGAAAAACAACAAGTATCATTAGAAGTGGAAAAGGGGTAAGGATAGCAAAAATTATAAAATTCTTCTTATGTTGTTTATTTTGAATGCAGGAAACCTGGACATGTCAAGGTTGATTGTTCTACACTTAAGGATCACTCAAGCACTCTAAGTTGTATTTGAGGAGAAACCTAAGTTTAGGAAGGACAAGAAGTAATTCCAAAAGACATTCTAGGCGGATTCCGCATCTAACTCCTTTGAGACTGAAGCAAAGGAGGAAACCACAAACTTGTATTTGATTGCTGATAATCATCTTGAACATTATGACCAAGAAGAGGTATGCCAACCAACCTTTGATCAACTACTTGAAATATGTGAGAAAATTCATGAATCATATGTCTTTACTTGATGAGTTTGATGAATTGAATAAAAAGCACTCTAAGTTGGTTATTGAGCTTGATTCATTGAAAGAATTCCACACCTCACTTGAATCTAATTTTAAGACATGTATTGATAAATCTGAGCATAGGGAGCACAATTTTAGAGTTAATACTATAGCTTTAAAAAAGTGCTAACTTGAGGTTTAAAGCTAAATTGAATATACCTGAGAGAAATTGGAATATATCAACACTTTATCTAAAGCCAAAACCTAAAAAGAGGCATTATAACCCAAATAGATTAGTAAATCTTTTTCCTAGAGTTAGATGTTTTTAATGTGGCATGCTAGGAGACATTTCACATACTTTCACTTTTCACCATAGTACACATTGGGTATGGAGACCAAAATTGCATGTTTCACAGCATAACATAAATGCATTGCAGTCTTCTTTCAATAAGAAGGGACCCAAACCTATTTGGGTTCCTAAACATGACTATTGATGATTTTTGTAGGTGTGCTCTCACCAAAGACCTCATGAGAGCATATGATACTTGGACAGTGGAGGCTTGCAGCTCATAATTTCTTAAACTTGTTGCTTAATAAATTTTGGATTGCATATTTACTACTCTGTTGATTATTGTTTTTTTCTTTTTTGTTGATTTTTTAATTATTTCATCTATAATGTTTTTTTTTTCCTTTGAAATGATATTTTTTCTTGGTTTTTTGTTTTTGGATTTTTGTAGTCAAGTTCTAAACATCCCTAAATCAGTTAAAGGGAGAAGCACCGTTGATTGTTTCCCTCCCTCTAATCTCTTTAGTGGTGTAATTTTGTTTTCTAAATAAAAGTCTATCTCAAATTAACAACTGGACTTTGCAATTAAGATCATTTATATCTTGCTATAGTAATCTATCTTATATATATAATGTTCAAAAGTCTTTATATTACTTTCAAGTTTTTTGAAATCTTGTTGTTATATTTATCATATGAATTTAATTCTATTTTTTGGTTTATTCTTCCCTTTATTAGAAAGTGAGATTTTCTTCTCTAATAACTAGAAGATATACTCACAACTAAGAATATTTAAGAGTTTTTGAAAAGGGATCTAGCTTGGAAAAATAATAAAAAATGTTGGCCAATGACGCCAAAATAAAAGATGCACAATGATCGCCAAAAATTGAAAAATACACAAAGTGTATCAAAAATCAAAAGATGTGTAAAGTGCACTAATCAAATTAATAAGAGGCATTAAATGAGCCCACAAAAAGAAAAGCTTCCCTCTCATTTAAAACCTTTAAATCTTAGAAGAATTCATGTGTCACTTGATATTTTCAATGGCTTGATTTCAAATTTCATGATTGTGACAAATCACTTTAAGATATTATTCTATAAGATATTTTTTCTGGAACCAAGGTTTGAATGAATCTCTTTTTTGTTATCCAATTGGTTGATTCTGAGTTAGGTATCTTATTTTCAAAAGATAATTTTTTCCTAAGAGAAGTCCGAGCTAGGGTTAGCAGGATCAGATATTCTACAATTTTCTGATTTCATCGATGTTAACTCATTGGTCTTACAACTCCTTAAATTAAATCACTTGGAGATTTTATTATATTCATACCTTGTTTTTAAATAAAAAAATTAAAAAAAAATGATAAAATTACTTTTAGTTTTTCATGTTGTTTATTTGTTTCTTCTTTTTTTTGTCTTTTCGTCTTACTTTCTCTTTTACCCGTGTTGTTAAGTTTTTAGGCATTCTCTGATCATCTCCATCTATTATTTGAATTTAAACCTTTTTGTCACATCATCCCAGATGATATTTATGTCTTCCTGGATGATCGGATCAACTCACTTTGAATTCTCGTCTAAATGTCTAATATGACTTTTTCTACTTATGATTTTTAGACCAAACTTTATCATCATGGATGATCTAATCATCTTCTACTTCAATCATCTTTGATAATCCTGGATGATTCTCTTTCATCCTGTACAATGTTATTCACTCTTTGCTCAATTTATGGAAAATTGACCCATACGATCCACATGTTCATCCTTGATGAAACACATGGCAATATATTTTAACACTTTAAATTCTACCGGTATGATCAATTATTGGTGATCGGCCCTGACATTCCACATATTCGTCCTGGACAATACACGTGATAATGTTTTAAACATTTTTTAATTTTGCCGGTATGATCCATTATTGTGCATCGTCCTAGACGATCCACCTAATTGGCCGGGATGATCTTCTTTTTAAACGGTCGTCAAGCTTAACTCCTCGGGATGATCACCTGTGTTTTATCATTTTGGATAATATTTGATCGTCCTGGATGCAATTATTGTACTCAATCAGCCTGGATGATTCTACGATCATCCTGGACAATTAGGCTAAATCTTTATAAACCGAGCCGTTCAACCATTTTTTATCACTCAAACCTTCTCAAACCCCCTTATGCTCTTACTCTTGTGCTCTATTTTCTAATAATGGCCGACGGAAAGCTCTCTCGCCATCTTTCTAGGAGTTCCTCGAGGGTGGCTTCGGACCTCGATTCACTGAGGTGGATGACCAAGCCGCCTACCAAAGGTAGAAGATGGTCGGAATCTCTATCTCAAGGTTTGTCAACCTGAACATTCTCTCATATTTGATACTTAATCTGTTTGCTCACACCTCCTCGTATTTCCTCCTTACACTCACTATCCCTTTTACTCTTTGAATTTTTTGCCAGTCTCTGCATAAATTCTTCTTTTACTTCTCTCGGATCCTATGTGAGTCGATGTTCTATCAAGATCACATATCATGACTGTATAGATTTTTGCACCTTTCCACCACAGGGGATAAATTGCATATCCTTTATTCTAATCCTGATTACGATTGGGCTCCGACCAACCACTTCTTAAGGAACACCAATGCTTGCTTACTTTCATGTTTGAGATACTAACACCTTACTCAAAGATGTTAGGATAATCTAACTTGTCCTTAGCACCTCTATCCTCCCAAAAGTTGGTGATTGCATTCATATTACTCCACTTCTCTCAATCATCATCTTCTATATTTTGGCCCATTGCAAATTCATTGCCACTGACTTGATCTTTCATTATATCGAGCATTTTACTACTATTCGAGATCAAGGACATAGGAGAAAGCCAAATCTATCCCTAGGACATATCATTGCATATATTCTAGAATCAAAATACAACCTCCAATATCCTACCCCACCCAACTATCTGTCTACCTTCTACTTAAACTATTCATTTCACGCTCTTCACAGTACTCATCTCCACATACGGGATGAGGAACCAGAGGGAGCTATGGAGGTAGTGGCTAGTGGCTCTCGCTCCTATTCCTACACCTTCTTCGCTCAGCTTACACTCTCAGCTGGTTAAGCGATTTGACCAGTGAGAGGCACATTTCGAGACTTATGTTTCTATGCAGGAGCAGCAACATACTGAGAACATTATTCACCTACAGCACTAGCATAAGCAGGATATGGCCTAGTTTAGAGAACACTTTGCCACTCTTTCGAGTTACTTTTAGCCACATCCACCTCCACCACCACCTCCTTCAGATGATCAGGGGCCACCATTCTTTTAGTTTTTTATTGTAGTTTATTTCTATTTTTAGTCTATGCTTTATTTCTATTTTACTTTCCTCCTCCTTTTTATGATGTCAAAAGGGGAAGTAGTTTGTTATATTGTTTGTTATTTAGTTTTATTTTGTTATTGGATAGTTGATCAATTTCTATTAAACTGTCTTAAACTTCTTAGATTATTTTTTGATTTGCCATCATCAAAATGGGGGAGATTATTGAAAATCTAATTTTTTGCATTAAAATTTTGATTATAGTAAACATTCATATTTTTTTATGACTATCTTGCCTACTAATATTTCATGTCCACACAATAGAGTGCAACTCAAGCCAGCTCAAAGATTAGGTAGATTAGGTCTGAGTCAGTTTGTAATATTTTTCTTTCTTGAGTCTATTGTAAATGATGTGATTTTTGACGATGAGTAACCTTGCACACATACACATGGGGAAAAAATTTTTTGTCTGTTGGTTAGAGTTATCTGTTTTGATCACATCATTTAGGATGATCCAATTATTATCCTAGATGATATGTTAAAAATAGAAACCCTAATTAGGGCATCCTTATTAAGTCATCTGTTATTAAGCACATCATCCTGGATGATATTCATATTGGTCGGGACGATAGGCTCAAATCGAAAAGAATCGGCTGCCATATCTATTTAGGTATTCTTTATTTTTGGACATCATCCTGGACAATGAGGCACAATTATACCTAAATTAATCTGGTAAGGAAAGTAATTAAGGTTTAATTGCATGATTATATTTTCCTGGATGATCGTAGGATCGTCCGGGATGATCTCTTGGATGATTAACATCGGTCAGCTTCTATTCAGGACGATGCTCTGGATGATTTTCACGAATTTGAACTAATCATCTGGGTCAATCGTGAGATCAGCCTGGACGATCAAACTATTTTTTCATCATCCAGACATCCTTTTAGAGCAATTATTTGGATGATATTCAAGGATTTATACTGATCATACATGATGATATTATATCGACCAAGACAATAAGACCAAAAATCTTCTAATCATCCCAAACCGTCTGGACTGATTTAGCAAAATTTATGTTGATCGTCCAGAATGATATCCATATCATTATTAACGATAAAGTCAATTTGTATAAAATAAGAGCTATTCCAAAACTGTTCTATTTAAGAGCTCTTGTTCTACCCAAGAGCTCATCTTTTGCTACTATTCTAACCTGAGAGAGCCAAGAGGAGAGGGAGAGCAAGGAAGAGAGAGAGAGGATCTTGTGAGGGGGAGTTTGTGAGGGAGTTCACAAAGGTTGCTCCAAGTAAGGATCCATCATCATCTTCACCAGTCATTGTCCTTAGTTCCATGGGGTTTCTAGAGAGGTAAACTTTAGCATTTGATCAATATTCTCTGCCTGCTTCAGGAGGAACTAAAAGGAGTTGGGTTCTTTGCTTGCTTCTTGAGAAAGCAAAAGGAGTTGGGTTCTCTTCCTCACCTGGGTTGGTGGAAAGGATGTTTGTAAAGGCTTCTCCACCTTGATGTGGGGGCAAAAGGAGAGACACTGAGTTTAGTGCAATACTCGGAGGGCGCCTCCGGGGAGTGGACGCAGGTCGTGTTGGCTGAACCACTATAAATTTCTATGTTCTTTATTACTACTTCCACATTTATTTTCCGCACTTTAATTTCTATGGTGAATCTTGATTTTTTTTTTAAGATTGTGTTTTGATTGAAAGATTTTTTATAATACCAATTCACCCCCTCTCTTGGTTAGCCATGGGAAAGGTTCATAAGGGCTTAACATCCCTAACGAACTTTCAGTTATATGCCAAGTGAGATTTTAATTTAAGTTTAAATTATATTCGTTTAAATTTTTTTTGATGTTTTTGATATTTATCAATGATTTATTAATTAACTAAAGAGAAAAGCCTTAAAGATCCAATACATGTATTATTCCTAAAAAGAATAAAAAAAAATATTAAAGCCTCAAATATCCAGTTTTTTTTTGTAAGATGGATGAATTTTTATTTAAATTGTAATAACCTTTGTTAAACTATGACTCTGAGGTTTTTTTGCATCCTCCTTGGGGCTTACTTATTAGTCTCATAATCCCAGGTTACCCAAAAATTACCTTGGTTAATTATGTATGATTGTTTGTTAAATATATTGAGTTAATTTTTCATTAAAGGACTTAAAAATCTAAAGTACTTATGTCTTCAAAAATGGAGGTTACATATCACATAAAAGCCAAATAAATTATTTAAAGATCCTCCAATCTAATGCACATGTATTTTCTAGTAAGAGTTGAGAATAAAGCATAAAGGCCTTTGATTTATTTAAACTTTATTAAGACCTACAAATATAATACATTTGTTTCTTCCAAAAGGCATTAAAAAAAAATATAAAGGTAATTTTAATTTAATTTAGAATTTAATTAATGATCCATTTAGTTAGATTGAATTTAATTACTTGAGTTGTTAAACTTTATTTAATTAAATTTATTTAATGTCTTCTAATTTTCATCTAATTTATTTAATTTGTTAATATTTATTTTATTTGAAATTTTAATTAAATTTTAAACGATTAGTTAGGATTATTAAAATTTAATTACTCATTTTTATTTTGAAATTTTATTTTATTTTTATTTATTGTTTCTTAATTTTTATTTATTTATTTAATTTTAATTCATTTTGAATTCATTTTAAATTTATTTAATGTAAATTTGTTAATAACTTTCATTTATTAGAGTTTTTTAAATCAGATTCATCAATATTTAAGGATCTCATTTTAAATCTAAAATTTCATTTTATTCTTATCATTATTAGCGCATTTATTTTATTATACATATTATAATATAAGAAAACATTAGGGGTTGATTTTTAGATGTGTGTAAGGAATCATTGTTGCTCATCCCTAAGTATGCCACCATTGTGTAAAATACTATTTGCTAACAGGTTAAGGGGTTTAGAAAATTAAATGCAGGGTTTAGGAAGCTCTCTTCATACTGGTGGATCTGTTCCTCATATATAACATAGATGATGACTGTTAAAAGCTTTAAGTTAGTTTAATAAATATTTTTATATTATTATAAATATATCTTGTATTTTTAGAAAGAGTTTCTTGGCCGGGAGCCGACACTGCTGGAGTTGCATACGAGAACTCACCAACATCAAGCTGAACATCAGTGGGTTGATGAAAAGGTTAAAAAGGCTCATGTGATTATAATTTTTTGGAGTTTGGGAATATAAATTTGTTATAATAAAACTCATTCTAATGTCGAGATATTTTATGGATTTAATCTCTTAGGATGATTTTATATGAGCTAGGGAAAGTCGTCAGTCCATTGGTGAGGGATCATCTACAGGATCGACCTAGTATTCTGAGTATCATACATGATCAGATGTTATTGGAGGAAGGCAGAGGGGGAGAGTATATGGCTTGGGTTAGCAAGGCTATGCTTATTAGGTAGTTCATCAACCTCAGCATTTTATGATCCTAGTGGAGCTAAATAAAGTGTAAGATAGAGTGTTGCACTACTGACGAGAGAGATAGAAGAGATGAGAAAGGTTTAAAATGAGATACTACCAGAGCTACGATCCTACATAGATAAATATCAAAAGAAGAAAGAGCAAGAACAAGTGCAGCCACATGCATCACCAGATAGTGAGGATACGGAGGAGGATTAGAGCTCTTTTTTGTTTGATGAACTTATGATGGACTTATTGTAAACTTATTTGTCTTGATGAACTTATGTGTAAACCTATGATGAACTTAGTTGGTTTGACTTATTGTTTATTATGAACTTATTATGATTTGATTTATTTTGATGAATACATTTATGATAATTATTGTGATTTATTATAGTGGCCTATTTCCCATATTTGTGAAAATTATTGTATTTTCTGTGCAGGTTTAGAGTTTGGAGTGAAAATGAAAAATATAGAGGGGAGGCTATCAATTTCTTTTTTTCAGATGCTATAGGTTTTTGGCGGCCAACCGGTGGCTGATGGAGGCCGCCAGAAGATTACTATTACTGCTAGTAAATTCCAGCAGCTTACCGATGATTTTCTATAGCTCTCCTGTGATACGTTTGCGGTGACACAGTCGATAATTACTTTAGCCATGAAAGCCGTTAATCTGTTGGTTCCATACCGGTGGTATAGCTGCAGTAAAGATCTGACATAACCAGCGGTTAAATAGCCAGTATGCCATCGGTAAATAACTGGCAGTCACCGGCATCATGACCGCTGGACAAAACCGGTGGTACTCACCACCGGTATACTGCAGGTTACTTAAACTATTGGAAATACATCATCATAAACAGTTTCCTATGCAGTTTTTACCGGCAGATACCTTTCTTGCATAGAGAAGCAAATGGCTAACATCTACTTAAAGGATTTCATATAAAACTTCTAATATATGCTAGTTGACCTTGGAAATATCTTAACTATGTAAGACTCTTGCACATTAGCATTTCTATTATATGTTTAATTTTATTTGGATCTATCTCAATTCCTCAATGTTAGATAAATAAACCTAAAAACTTTCCTAAAGTGACCCCAAAAGCACACTATAATGGATTCATTTTCAAGTTAAGCTAATGTCATCTTTGGGAAATGTTTCTTTAAGTGGGCATTTCTTTCTAGAATTCTAATATCTAGATCATTAACATAACATTCCACTTAATGGTGGATTAGGTCATCTAAGATCCTCATCGTTGCTTTTTGATAAGTCACCCAATTTTTCTTTAATCCAAATGGCATAATTTTATAATAGTAGACTTTTATTGGGGTTCTAGAAGCTATATATTTTTCATCCTTAGTAGCTATTTTAATTTGGTTGTTTTTAGATGAGCCATCCATAAAGGAGAATATGTCATGGGTAGAAGCAACATAAATAATAAATTTTGGTATAGGAAGTGAAAATTTGTCTTAAGGACAAGCATTGTCCAGATCTCTTAAGACAACACAAATATGATTTTACCATTATTTTTATTGACCAGCACAATGCTAGCTAACAAGGTTAGAAAATTCTTCTCAATTATAAAGCGTGTATCAATTAACTTTAGATATTATTAGTTATACGATATTGTGTTGCATTCATCGAGGTGCTTGTTTAACTAGAGTGATTTCTTATTAAATTTCTAGCTTATAAACTACTATATCTAGAGATAATCTAGGCAATTCTTCATAGCCCCAAGCAAAACATTCTTTGAATTTTTTTAATAACTCTACCATTTTTTTTGCCTCATCCCATTTCAAAAAAGAGTTTATGAAAATCAGATGAGGATCTTTGTCAATTCCAAAATTTATTTCTTTTAAATTCTCATATTAGATTTAATCTCCTCTTCAAGTTCTAGAGGTGCTTCCCTAACTTTAGGTCATCCAAATCATCTAAAGTTTCTAAATAGTGTTCGATAAGTGTTTTAACGTTCACTGAAAAGAGACTATTAGATTTTAGATTATTTGATATGACTAATAAAAATACTTCATCATTAAATGAATATATAGTAGGAAAACCAATGCCCAATTTTGACACATTTTTATATTTTTTGTATTCCATAAATTTTCAAATTATCAAGCTTCTTATCTACTCTATTTTTTTGGCATTAAACCTTTCTTAGAGAACTTTCTTATAGAATTTGAGTACCAGTCAAAACAGGGATCTATTATTTCATTCATAAAAGGACCATCAAGATTAGCACCAATTTCTGTGGTTTTGTTAGTAGAGGTCACAAAAATATTTGCTTTATTATCTTGTTTTAAAGGAAAAGAGCTTTCAACGTCTAACCTTCTTACATAATTATTTACTTTCTCGATGGTCAATAAATTTGAATATGATTCCCTAGGGACTTGGGCCCTATACCTATCCTTATCAAACTTTTGCTCCTTTAAATTTCTTCTATATTCTATATCATGTGGCTTTTTATCAATCACATATGATTCCTCCTTCAAACTGGATTAAAAATTGATATGTATTGTTGGCACCTTTATCTACACACTTTTCTCTTTAATTTATTTTACAACACTAATTTTCCATTGCCAACCTCTTCCACTAGATCATTGATCCATTCTATCGCCTTTCTGTGAGGGAGGAGAAGGTGACTACGAACATTTTGTTCAAGATCAGGATGCTTTACTTTTTTGTTTTCTTTTTTTTTTTTTTCTTCTGCTTCTTTTTCAACCCGTTTAGGCTTCTTGGGGTAGGATGTCTACTTCTAAGGAAGTTAGTATGAAATATCTTCATATCTACCAACTTTATAAAATGAAAAATGTTTGCAAATCACTTTTAATACAGTGCTCTATTCCCTAAGGAGAATATTTTATATACTGATGAATGGTGGAAGGTACTATTATATATTCGTGTAGCCAAGGTCTTCTCAAAAGAGAAATAAAAGAAGTTTTGAAATCTATTATATGAAAATTGGCTTCAATTTTCATGTTTCCTATTTCCAAAAGTAAGATTATTGATTTTAAAGGTCTCTTACATTTTTTTATTGATCCCTTGCAACATCATCTTATTAGAACTAAGTTACAAGTACTCACCCTTAAGTATGCAAGAGTTCTAATAGTTATAATGTTGATCAATGCACTTGGATTAATTAGGACACGAGATAATTTGAAATTGTTTATATTTAAGGAAATATACAAAAGGAAGATTATGATCTCTAGTTCCCAGAAGTAAATCTTAATATGAGAAAGTAATCCCTAGAACTTATTTAAAATACCAAAGAACCTATGCCACTAAACTTCCTAAGGCTATATATTTTGCTTCAATAGTAGAAAGGGCTACTAAGTTCTATTTACTGATGTACTAAGAAGCTAAAGAGTTTCTAATGAATTAACAAGTTTTAGAGATACTTTTTCTATTAACCCTATATCCTGCAAAATGTGAATCAGAATATCCAATGATTTCAAAAGAAGTGTTGTGCCTGGGATACCATATCCCTAAGTTTAGAGTTCCAAAAAGATCTCCAAATTCTTTTAATAGTAGACAAATGGGATTCTTTTGGATCAACCTAAAATCTAGCACAAAGATTAATATTAAACATAATATCAGGTCTACTAGCAGTTAAATAATGTAATAATCTAATTATCCCTCTAAATTTCAATTGATCAACATGCTTTTAGAGTCCTTATCTAACTGAGCTGAGGAACTCATAGTGGTAATTATTAGTTTAACTTTATCCATTTCATACTTCTTAAGGACTTTCTTAATATATTTTGACTGACTAAGAAAGGTACCACCCTCTTTCTACTTTATGCTAAAACCTAGAAAGTAACTCAAGTCTCCAATCAAATTCATTTCAAATTCAACACTCATTGTTTTGGAAAAGTTATAAAAATAAATTTTGTTAAAGGATCTAAATAAGATATCCTTAACATAAATTTGAATAATGAGAATGTCATCTCCTACTCTTTTTATGAAGAGAGTGGTGTCCACACACCATTTAACAAAAAATCTTTCTAGTAGGAATGTGCTTAGACTTTCATACCATTCCTTAGATGTCTACTTTAGCACATAAAATATCTTTTTCAATTTAAACACATGATTAAAAAATTATGAATTTTTAAAACTTAGAAGTTGCTCAACATAAACATCCTCTTTAATCAAACCATTAAAAAGGCACCTTTGACATCCATTTGAAATAATTTAAATCATTTAAAATAGTTAAAGGTTAGAAGAATCCATATTGCTTTAAGTCTGGCTATAAGAGGAAAAGTCTCATCAAAATTAATTCCTTCTATCTGATTATACCACTTGGCCATCAATCTTTCCTTATTTTTAACCATGACACCTGAATCATTCATCTTATTTTTGAAAACTCACTTAGTTACAAAAACACTTTGATTCTTGGGTCTTTATACAAACTCCCAAACATTATTTCTAACCAATTGATTCAACTCTTCTTGTATAGTTGGAATCCCAAATTAATCAAAAAAGTGCTTGATTTATAGTAGTGGGTTTAATCATTGAAATAAATGCTGAGTGACTTAGTTCTTTGCTAAGTCCATGCATAGTTCTAACACCTTCACTCGAGTCTCCTGAATTTAGTTTTTTAGGATGGCCTTCGGAATATTTTCATTCATTAGGTAAAATATTTTTTGTTCCAACTCTTTCTTTAAGGTTTGCATTATCAATTCCTTGGGCAATTTCTTCAACATCTTCAGATTCATCAAAAACTACATGAGTGTTCTCATGTACTACCAAAGTCCTCTTGTTTAAAACTCTATAGGAATTTTTAACACTTAAAATCCTAGAAAAAATTTCTCATCATATTTAGGATCAAATTTTCCTAAAAGAGTTTTTTCATTGTTACGAATGAACACTTTTACATCCAAATACATGTAGATGTGAGAGGACATGTAGATGTGAGAGGTTGGGTTATCTACTCATAAGAAGTTTATAGGATGCCTTATTCAATTTAGATCTAATGTTCACCCTATTCAGAACATAACAAGTTATATTAACTACTTTAGCTAAAACTATTTTGGAAGTGAATATTCAGCCAACATGGCTCTAGTGACTTTTACCAAAGTTTGGTTCTTTCTTTCAACAATCCCATTCTGTTGAGAGGTCTTAAGAGCTAAAATGTTATGAACTATCCATTGCTCTTTATAGAAAATTTTAAATTTTTATTTTCAAATTCTCCACCATGGTCACTTAAAATTATAAGAATTTCATAACCTTGCTTACTCTGAATACAAGTAGCAATATTTCTAAACTCATCAAATGATTCACTATTTTGTGATATGAATCTAATCCAAGTGAACCTAGAATAATCTTCAAAAATCACATATCTGAAAACTTTCCCTCCGAGACTTATAGTATTAGCATGTCCAAAGAGATCCGTATAAAGGACTTCTAAGGGTTTGTTAGTTCAAAGATATTTTTTTTTATAAATGAAAGGAGTACTTGACTTATTTCCCTAATTAACATGCATCACATAGGTGATCCTTAGTGAAGTCTAATTTGAGTATACCTCTAACCAATTCCTTTTTGGTAATCTTTTTAAGATTTTTCATACTTCCATGACAAAATCTTCTATGCCATAACCAAGATTAATAATCAATATTTTTTAGACAAAAATCATTAGAAGATTTAGCATAATTTAAATCAAGCATGTAAACATTATTTACCCTATCTCCAAGTAACACATCAACTTCATTTTGGCTTATAATACAGCTTATAGGCAATAATTTTATGTAAAACCCCTTATCATAAAGCTTACTAATACTTAGCAAGTTATGTTTTAAGCCTTCTACCAATAAAACATATTAAATTAGAAAATTCTTTATGTTACCAATAATACATGAACCTACATCTCTCTTAGTGGTATTATCAGGAAGTGTCATTTTGCCTCCAATCCTGGTCTCTAAAAATATAAATTGCTTTGCATCTCTAGTCATATGTTTTGATTATCCACTGTCTAGATACCAACTGCTCTCATGAGGGCTTGTGTGAGAGCATTTCTACAATATATCAATTATTAGATTAGTGAACCCAAATAAATTTGGTTCACCTCTTGATAACGATAATCCATATGCATGTTTGATATGCAATAATTGATGCATATTAGGTCTCCACACTAAATGTGTTCTATTTTGAATAGTTCAAGTGCGGGAAATAAGCCCCAACATTCCACATGAAAAATATTTAACCCAAGGAAAATGATTTACTAATCTATATGAGTTAGAATATATTTTCCTAGGTTTTAAACTTGTATGTTTTTGGTTAGGATTATAAAACTTATTTTCCTTAAAATATTATAATTTTATTTGAAGATATGATTTTGCACTTTTCAAAATCAAAATTTCAATCTTGAAATCATGTTCCCTTTGAACAGATTCATTTATAAATTTTTTAAAATCTTTTTCAAGCTTAATATAATATGTTTTCAATAGTTCATGGTTCTTATTCAAATCATCAAATTCATCTAGCAAGGCCATATCATTGCTATCTATATCTGTATGATCATTCCTATGATTTTCATGCTCTTTTTATAAATTCAAATACTCCATACTAAGATTAGCATGCAATTTTTTAAGTTTCTTATATGTATTATGAATCTTCTTAGAAACTTAAATTAATTTATTATAAGATAAGTCAAATACATCCTCTTGATATGAACGATCAAGTTTATCTGTCATTAAGCACAAATTTGTAACCTCCTCTTCTGCTTCTATTTTTGAAGATTCTGAAGTTGAGTTAGCCAAGAAAGCTCTTTGCATTCTTTTTTTCCCCTTCCTAACATTAGTTTTCTCCTCAACATTCTGCTTGTTAGGATTAGCTTTATGATTAAGGCACTCAATCTTTATATGTCTAGGCTTTCTGCTTTCATAAAAAATGACTTCATTAGAAATTGTTGGATTCTTATTGAAATTACCTTTGTTATAATAATGACACAATTATTTCTTTCTCTTAAAAAAAACTTTTGAATTGCTTAGTCAAAAGTGCATTATCATGTTTATCCTCTAGCATTGATTTATTATTCTATGAATCATTAACTTTCAAACCTATATTTCTCTCTTTCCTTTTGTCACCTATATCGATCTATCTTTGATTTACTCCTTGCTCATAATCAATAATTGATCCAAGCAGATCATGAATAAATATATATTAAAAATTTTAGACTCAATTATGTCAATTATCATTGCATCATAAGTAGTATGTAAACAATGTAAAATTTAATTAACATTTTTTTAATTTAAAAGTTCTCTACCAAATGCATTCAATGTGGTAACGATCTGAGTAAACCTTGTATACATATCAGAAATTGACTCATTTGGTTTAATGAGAAATATTTCATAGCCATGTGATAAAATGTTTAACCTAGATTATTTTATCTCATTTGTTCCTTCATAAATTACACAAAGTATTTCCCATATTTCTTTTCCAGTATTGCAAGTAGAAACATGTATATATCCTCATATTTAAAAGCACAAAAAAAATTGTTTAAATATTTTACATTTAACTATGCTAATTATCTTTCTTCTAAAGTCCATTATGTAAATGATGTTTTAAATATAATGCGATCAACATTTCTAGTAGGTCTTGTATAACCTTCCTATACTACTATCTACATGTGATAATCATGTGATTGTAGAAAAGTAGACAAACTAGTTTTCCAAAAATCAAAAGGAATGTTATCGAATAAAGGTGGTCTAGGGATTGAATATTCTTCAGAAGTATTCTAATAACCAAAATTAGCCATAATCATTTTTAAAAAACTAGTATAAACCTTAAATTTTCAAATTAGATTTGATACCACTTAAAAGTTTGTAAAGGCATTTAGACCTTATTTAACTGTCCCAATACTAGCTAAGAGGGGGGGGGGGGGGGGGGGGGAGTAAAATAGTATAAAACAAAATTTTCTTAGATTTTTAAAAACCTTTTTTAGATCTTTTAGAAAATTAAAACCCTAATCCTAAAATACATAGTTTTTTTTTAGAAATTATTATCTTAGAGGATTTTTTAACCATAAAATTTTAAATGCAAAAAATAAAAATGTTGGAAAAACTAAAGACAATAGAAGAACACAAAATTTTATAGTTGTTCAATCCAACTTGACCAACATTCGCTCCCTAGAGACTCCTTCTTCACGTATTGCACTAAATAATAGTGACTCTCTTTTTGCCTCCACAGTAAGGTGGAGAATCCTTTACAAACTCTCTTATATTAACCTGGTTTGATAATGAACCTTCACCTATTACTCACTCCATGTGATGGAAGCATACTGTCACCTCCTTTTTCACCCTCTTGGTAAAGGTACAGAACTGTCACCATTTATACTCTCCAAGTAATGGTAGCGTACCTTCATATTCTTTTTCACCCTCTTTGGGAAGGTTGATAACCTTAATCCAATCTTGAAGATCAAGAATATTTTCCGAAGATCCTCCAAACAAGTTGGGCAGAAACATGAAGAAGATAGAGAGATCATCATATTGGGCAACCTTGTAAATCCCTAACAACTCCCCTTCACTATATCTCTCACTCTTTAGTCAATAAATTTCTTCTAAACATACTCTCGATGGTCCCACTAGAGAGAAATTCAAAGCAAAGGATTCCTTAGACAGTTTTTAGGATTCTTTATATAGAAACACATGAAAAACCATCTAAAAGCTAAAAATTTTCAATAGAGCCATCCTACATTAGTACTGTATGATTGAAGATCATTTGATGCAAATTGTTAAAAAAACAAGGCTTCATTTGGTTCAAACTTGGATGAACCCAATTTCATACAATGTAGGTTGTCTAAACAAATGTAGATTGTACTGTATGAACAATTAAAAAAATAAATGTGTTTATTTTGTATGATCTGGGATGAACCTAATTTCATACTATGTCAGTCATCTATATGAATACAAATCTTACTATACAAACATTCCAAAAAAAAGTTCTTTCATTATAATTAGGTACAAACCTAATTTGGTACTCTACCAGTCATCTATACGACTTTACATCCTATGGTAAGAATAATTAAAAAAATTAATCCATGATTTGATTAACTGTATTATTGAGGAAAACAATGTCAAATCATATATTATGATTAGATATTATACAATACGATTAGTAAAAAAAATATTTTAAATTTTATCTCATTCCACCTCTATGTGTGTACACGGTCACCCAATTACAATCACACTTGCTCAAACACAAGAAATAAAAATATAGATAGTCAGACTCTATTACATGAAATCATATTCTTCCCTATCTTAAAGTCTTCAACAATCTAAAGTAGTATATGATTTCCCTGAATTAGTACACACAAAAACAAAAAGAAATATTGAGTATATGATATGAGAAATAATAAAATCATCAGAATAATAATATGTTGTTATCATCAAAAATCATAATCTCAATCTTGATTTATGAATTGCAACAAGATCAATAATATAACATTCAACCTGATGGTTGATAAGTTCATAAAAAATCCTCATCATTATATACTAGTTGGTTTCCATAACATTATTTAAGCCAAATGCCATAACATTGTTTAAGCCAAATGCCATAACATTTTAGTAGTACACTCTTATCGGTGTTTTAAAAGCTATATACTTTCATCTTCAAGAGACATTTTATTTTTGATTTTACCTAGAAGAGCCATACTGTTGACATGAGGGACATTCTCCACCACTAGTAGATGACAAAGAAAGTATGTATTTGGGGCTTACACCTTTTCTTATAGGATGAATAATAATATGGAATGAAAGCCCTTATTGGAGACTTACTCCTAACCATAGAAAACCAAATTTACATTTAAATTAGAATGGTTTCATGAGGGGCTTTCTCCACCACTAGAAAGTTCAATGGTACTGGGACAGTGTCATGAGGGGCTTGCCCAACCATTAGCAGGTGATCATACAGAAAGGAAACATGTATATCGAGACTCATACCTAATCTTAGACAATCAGAATGGTCATATAAAAATGAATCCTATATATAGTGATTTACACCAAACCATAGAAGATGGAATTTAGATTTAAAATAAGATAGTTCCATGAGGGACTTATAGCCTCAGCTCTAAGTATTAGAGCAAATAATGAAGATCGAGTAGGAGTTTTATATGTGATTATATATGCCTATAAAACATCTCCTAACTTTTCAAGCTATTAAAATTTTTTCATTAATGTCTTCTTTAAAATTTGAACCAATATTTTTATTAAAGCCCTCAACTAATCCATTTTTTATAGGTTAAAATATAGTTACAATCAATGTTATCACATTTTGCAAAGCTATTTATTTTAGTGGTACTACAAGACAAGCCATTATCTAATATGATGCAATGAGCAATACTAAATCTATATATGACATGGTCTTTAGAAAAGTTTTGAACGTGATGAGCTTTGACTTCACCTAAGCTGATTGCTTCTACCAATTTTAAGAAATAATCTATAGCTACTAATATAAACATATGACATCTACATGATGGAAAATTAATTATACAAACAATATCTATACCCTAGCTTTCTAAAGGCCAAGAAGCAACTATTAGATGTAAAAGATTTGGTGGTTGAAGAAAAACTACGCCATGTACTTAATATTAATGAAAATAACGTTCAACTTTCTTATAATAGTTAATCATTCATGGCCAATAATATCCCATAATTTAATTTTTCTTCTTTCATCTTTGGACCAAACTGGTGTAAAACATGTAATCTATCATGCACTTCTTCCATAATATTTTATACTTCTAACTTATACACTTTAACTAGACCTAATCAAAACATTTTTTATGCAAGGTGTTGTTGATTAAAATATGAGCTAGAGATTTTCCCTAGATTTGATTAGAAATAGAACTATCAAATGGGAGCATTTTCGCACAAATATTCAATAAAGGATTTCCTCCAATCCATTAAATTATGTACTGCAAAATAATTTTCACCTCGATTGGGGATTTTCAATTTATAT
Source organism: Dendrobium catenatum (assembly GCF_001605985.2). Lineage (NCBI taxonomy): Eukaryota > Viridiplantae > Streptophyta > Magnoliopsida > Asparagales > Orchidaceae > Dendrobium > Dendrobium catenatum. The sequence continues at coordinate 191,934 of NW_021319486.1, forward strand.
GTTAAAAATCTACAATTGATAAGACTTTATGACCTTATATTTTTATCATAATTGAATCTTCCTCAGGTTTAGCCAGGGCTTTAACTAATTTTATAAGGGAATCTAATAGGGAGTTATGTATATGGGGAATCTTATACAATGCTACATTTAGAATCCATTTAAGGAGATGCATCATATACTAATGATAAGGAATCAATTTTCCTTTAATATATGATAAGTACAAGCTATTTAAATAATCACTAAGTGTAAAACACCAAAAAAATTAATTCTTTGATTTTCATTTAGGTTTATCAGTTCTAACCTAGTTATTAGTGCCACACTCAACTTCGTTGTTCAAATAAGGTTCTAATAGATGGTACGAGTAATACATTAAACTTTTATTAGGATTAATGATCACTTTACGAATTCCAACTTTCCCAGGGGAAACATGATCAGATAATCCTTGTTGACTTGAAGTATCACCATCACATTTTGTTCATCTAGTAGTTCTTCTTTAGCGAACCATCCTCCCGTACAGGATGAGCCACTAAGAAGTCTGCTATTATTTTCCATTCTATAACATGTAATGAAATGAATATAATTTCATACTACAATAGAACCACTAACCATTAAACTAATATTCTTAATAGCATTAGAAGAGTTATTAGATACTATATCAGATCTACTCTAGATATTTGATTTACTTTGTATGATAACATATAGTGCCTCATTTTCTAAGCAGTTAAGATTAAAGAAAAAAAATGTTTTTCTATCATAGGATAATTTACTTTTGTTAAAATTAAAAATCTTCTCAGGTAGTAAAGTGTATTCTTCTTCCTATCCTCAATAACCTAGGCTTAGAAGGTGTCAAGAGATTCACTTAAGGTTATAGCATATAGAATTGTTAGCTTCTTTAGAATGGGAGCAGCCAAGACCTGAGGACTTAATTGATATTATTTTGTACTATCAAATAATATATGGAAATTTTTATTTCACTAAAAGTGAGATTCTTTTTTGCATAGAGTTCTAAAAGGTTGACATTTGCTTGAAAGATTTGATATAAAACATCTAAGGTATGACAATCAACCTTGAAAAGATCATAATTAGTTAAGTCTTTTAGGTGTTGGAATTTTTATTATTACTTTGATTATGTTTGGATCCACATTGATTCCTCGATTTCAAACAATAAAACCTAAGAACTTGAAGTGATGCCAATATCGCACTTCAATATATTCTATTTTGAGTTAGGTTGTCGTAATCTATAGAAAATGATTGTTAGATCATATAAATGAGCATCTATTTTGAGACTTTTAAAAACTATATCTTCCGCTTAACATTCAACCTAATGGTGTTTAATTCATCAAAATTTCTTATTATTAATCGCTAGTAGTTTTCCCCAATGTTCTTTAACAAAAATGGCATGACTTATATTAGTATACTCTTATAAATGTTCTAAAAGTTGTATACTTTTCGTCCTCAAAAGCTATTTTGATATTATTGTACATAGATAAACCAAACATAAAGATAAATATTACATTGGAGGAATCAATATCAACCATAAGTTCTTGTATTAAAAGTGGAAACTCAATTTTAGGACAAGCTTTATTTAGATCTATGTAATCAATATAAATATGGATCAGATCATTTTTATTGACTAAAATAATACTAACAAACCAGGTGGGATATATCTTCTCCCTTATAAAGTCCACATATATTAACTTTTTAACTTTAGATATTACTTATTGTTCAATGTTAAGATGCCTTTATCATGGTGCCTATTAAATTAGAACCATTTGTAGTTGAATTTCTAAATTGTGGATGTCTTGGGATATTCCAAGCATTTCTTCATTACTCTGTGAAAAATAGTCTTTGAATTTTATTAATAGTCAGACCATTTTATTTGCCTCTTCTTTATTCATTACTTTTATAGTTTTTTTTTTAGTATTTTGATATATTTATTTTAGATCATGATTTATAGATTTAATCTCATCTTCACATTCTAGAGATGCATCCCTAACTTGAGAGCCAACCAGATCATTTGATGTTCTTAAATAGAGTTCATTAAAAGTTCTAATGTTCATTGATAAGAGACTATCAGAATCTAGATTATTTGATATGACTAAGTAATTTTCATCATCATAAAATATAAATAGAGTAGTGAAGCCAACACCTAATTGTGATGTATATTTTTCATTTTTGTATTCCATAGATGTTCAAATTGTTATGCTTCACCTTTAGTCAAACATAATTGTATTAAACCTTCTTAAGTGAATTTTTTATGCAGTTTAAGTATGAATCAGAAGTGAGTTCTATTATTTGTTTCATAAATAAATCATTGATGGTTGCATCAGTTTCAATAGCTTTTATGGAACCGAGTACAATGATATTGGCTTTTTTTTATCAAAGTTTAAAGGAAGAGAAGCATTCACCTTTAACATTTCTACATCATTATTGGAGGGGTGTTAAGGTAATTTTTTCCACATTATTCCTTACTATCTTTAAACTAGATATATTCAAATTAGCTTTCCTAGAAATTAGGACCCTATTTTCATCGCTATTAGCTTCTATAACAATTTTAAATTTTCTTTTGTTTATATGATTTCTATATTTTACACTGTGATGATTTTTATCAATCACATATGATATTTCATGTGAGATTGATTCAAAGTTGATATGCATTTCTTGTTCCTTTTTTTCATATTTTATTTTATATTATCTGCTACTATTTGATCTTACCATTCTCAAACTCTTCTTGTAGATCATTTAAACATTCTACCACTTCTTTGTGGAAGAGCAAGTGACTAGAGAACATTGTATTAAGGATAAAAATGCCTTTCTTTCATTTTTTTCTTTTATTTTACTTTTACTTTAGCTAAATTGAAATTTTAGAGAAGTTAGTCTTCTTCTTAGGCAAATAGTATGAAGCATTTTCTTATAAACAAACTTAATGAATTAAAAATGGTCACAAGCCAACATTAGTAGGGTGCTTTACCCCCTCACAAGAGTGTTTGATACACTAATGATGAGTGGTAGTCATAATTCTTCAATCATGGAGCCAGGGTCTATCTAAGAAAGTGTTAAATGAAGTTCTCAAATATATCTTATGAAATTTGGCTTCACTTTTTGGATTTCCTACTTATAAAAGTAGTGTCATTGAACCCAAAGCCCTCTCACATTTTTTTTAGCATTCTCACAACATCATTTTATCTGAACTGAGTTTATGAGTATCCACTTTTAAATATGTTAGAGTTCTAAAAGTCAGAATATTTATTGATCCTCCCATATTATTAAGAACCTGAGATTATTTGAAATTGTATTTGTTCACGAAAGTTTATGGTGGATGATTATGATCTTTGATTCCAAAGAGCATATCTTCATCTAAGAAAGTGATCCCTAGAATATCTTTAAAATATTGAGCCTCATCAAATTATTTTGATGTTAACTGAGCCATATAGATCTCTGGATCAATTAAAGCTTTAATGAAACCTCCATATTTTTTTGGAAAGAACAAAAGCATCGTAGATATTCAATTTAATTGGAAATTTTTTGAGATAAGCTAACATATTATTTTACACTTTAGGAATATTTGAATTAGCTACATCTTAAAGTGTTCAATTGGGGTTGAAGTTTTAGATTATCTTTAATTTACTTTCCTTTATTGGTTGCAGATGCTGACGGGTGTTATACTTTAGTACAATATATACTTACTTGAACTATAAAAGAGACAATGACTTTATTTAATTATGATTTATCAATAACTTTAAAAACTTCAACTCAAGAATTGTTAGAATCACTCATTCAATTTCTATGAAATAGCTGAACATAAAGAAAGGGAATCATTATCAGAAAAATAAGATTATTTCAGGTCATCTAAGTTAATTTTTGTCTCTATAGAATTATTTCTATAACATTATTAACATTAACATTTTTTTATCATCACCAAATACAAATAATAATTACATTGAATCTTTCTTTCTTACTTTCTTAACTCTGGTAGGAAAAATAAAAATTATACAGTGTAAGGAGTGCAAGAGCTTTTTCTTTGCCATTGGGAGAAACTATAACATTATTATTTCCATAACTACTTTTAATCTTGGGTTCCTCTTTTTTAATTGATAATGGCTAACCAGCTTATATCATCTTAAGCTTTTCATTGAAACCCTATTAAACCTTCCTTCTTTCGGAGCTACAAGATTAACTAGAATCGGACTGTGCACTCCTTGAGATACCTGAGAAGATAAATGATAAAATTTATTTAGAGTTTTACTAAAAGATAAAGATAAAGCTATATCCCAATCATCAACAAAATTTAAGTTGGATACCAATACGAAAGGATCACTAATAATGCATTTAACAAATCCTTATCTATACTCAGCTAAATATTCCTAGGCATCAGAATGGATCCATTTTTAATACCTTTTTCAATACACTCTTTGAAGGTTACATAATCTTGAACTTCATGCCTAATCATCTGGAGATATAGGCAATACTTTGATTGTCCCACTTTACCCACATCTTCCAACCTTTTAGGTTCAAGTAGTATAAATTTAGTTTTCTTTAAAGAATTTTGATGATTCTTTTCATAGCTTCTCCTATAAAAGTGTAACTCTTATTTTTTAGTGCCTAAAACATCCACCTATTTTTCTATAGAGTAAGATAAGGCCTAAATCTTAGCTACTAAAGCTCTAAAGGATGACTTACATGTTCTACCTGAATCTTTGTTTGTTATTTCTCTTTATACACTACAGACACTTACCTAGATTTCATATTTAACATTTTCTAAGATTTTTTTCTTTTTGACTTACAGAGGAGATTGCTCTTTTAAGAAAGTTAATTGAGACATATCCTATTAGAGATTTATGGCCTTACTTAATAAGTTCTTTAAAATTTGATTATGAACTCTTTTAATAAGAAAGATTTAAGATAATGGATTTTCTTTAAGAGTATTTATGAGGTGTTGTTCTTGAAGTTGAGGTTCACATTTCATTGTAACATTCGTCTATCTTAGGATTTAATCAACTAGGATTTTATTTCGTTATAAGATTTCTACAACCACATTTCCCACTTTGACATGATGATGTGCCCTAGCAAATCTTTTTTATGATTATCTTTTCTAACTCTATGAATGTGTATTCTTACCTATTATGTATTTATTAAGTTAAAATTATATTTTTTTTGTTTATTTGAACTTTCAAGAAAATTCATTTTTTTAGTTTTTTTCTATAGGTACTCATAAAAGGTAAAATAAAACCATTAAGGTCATATCAACTCAATTGAAGTATTATATTAGGATATTATAGCACCATCATTTCTATTTGGGAGCACTCCAAAAGTATAATAGTCATCACCACTACATTTATGTTGGCATTGCATTGGGAAGTTTAGTTTAGTAGTGATGAGTTCTTGGGAAAATTTATGTTGTCATGCTACAAATTTGAGATAGTAAACACGAGCATTATAACACTCATACTTGTAGAGCACCATGGAATTGTAGTTATTATTGAAATTATCTATCTCATAAGCTATTCTAGAGATTTTGATAAAAAAAAAACATATGCTTGGATGTTTTAATTTCTGTGTTAAGTATTTAAGGTGTAAGATGGATGTTCATGATATTAACAAATGTGGAATTTACATTACACAACCTAAGTGTAGTCAAAATTTGAGCTAAAAGAACTAAAGATAGAACAAGATTGAAAGCTTGAGGATTTTTATATTAACATAGGAGTATGTTAGATGTCCAATAATAATTACTTGCATGGTTTGGTTTGCTCACATTAAATATCTATTATCATGATTTAGACATTATTAATTTTGGATAATAAAGCTGATTTAGAAATCTGTAAGATTCCTTTATCAAATAAATTTTATAAGCTTCCTTGTTATCAATTATAGAAAGATAATTAATCATGGAAATTAAATGTAATAACCTTATGTGGTTAAATTTTATTATGCATTACTAGAAATCTGTAAGATTCCTTTATCAAATAATTATTAAACTTATTTCATATAAATTTAGTGATGTATAATTAATTTTAAATGAATTACATTATATTATTATGTTAATATTTAATATATCTTTATATACACGAAAATATACATAAGTTTTTATTTTGCTACATATGGTATTATTTTGATAGAAATGTGGCATAATTTTTATTTTATTAGATTTCATTGATACTGTAGATAGACATTTATAGGTTATGTGACCCATTTGGAGCTATATCTAATTTATAATATTATTTCTAATCATTATCATATTTTAATATTATTTGCTCTATAGCCATTTTTGCCTTATTTTTGATTTATATGAAGACTTTTTAACTTTTCCATCTGACTAGCCAATTTATAACCATTTGAAACTTAAATTTCTTTTATATAAATGAATTATTTATCAAATATAATATTATATTCATAAGTTAATATTAGATTTGTTAAGATAGTTGCTATTTGCATGCTTTACATT
>NW_021319486.1:198478-209400 GCF_001605985.2 Dendrobium catenatum
AAGTTCAAGAGGGCCTAACATCCCCATCGAACTTTCAACCAATTCTTCCCCAAAAACTTCTCATTAGATATGAATCTGTCTACTGTGGAATCATTTTCAATAAATGGATTTATAAATGTAGGCCATTTCAGCAAACATTTATCCAAAATCCAAGTGTCATGTAATACACTAATGGATTTTTTGTTGCTTATTCTCTTTCTGATTATAGGATTCAAAAATTTTCCTCCATGTCAAATCAACTTCCAAGTGTTAGAACCTCTGTTAGTAGCTGATACCTCATCCAGAATAGGTCCATATTTAGGATAGAGAATTCTATGCATGATAGACTCTTTCTCTTTAATATATCTCCAAGCTAGTTTGGCCCTAAGTGGACCGACCTTCTTGCTACAAGAATTGATACCAAGTCCTCCTAGATTCCTTGTTTGCACATCAACTCCTAGTTAGCATAATGAAGACCTGCTTTACCGTCACTTTTTTTCCAAATGAAACTCCTGCACATTCTGTCAATTTCCTGCAGCACCTTCTTAGGAACCAAAGAAAGTGTAGAATGGTAAGTAGGATAAGAAAGTAATACATATTTTACTAATGTGATTCTTCCAGCTAAAGAGATAAGCTTCCCTCCCCAAACATTCAACATGCTGAAAGCTTTATCAATAATTAGCTGAAAATCTGATTTTTTCAATCTCCTCAAGGCTACTTTAGTTCCCAAGTAAGAGAACTCTTGAACTTCTTTGAATTGCATGATCTTAAATATTTTCCTTCTTCTTCTTATCCTCACTGATTTTTCAAAAAGGATCCCTGATTTTTACAAATTTATCCTTTGTCCTGTCCATCCACTATAATCCATGAGGATTTCTTTAACATCTTTTACAGATTTAAGGTTGGCTTCAGAGAAAATCAGAAAGTAGTTGAGCACACATAACAAATAGAAATGGAGAAAGAGGGCATCCTTCTCGAAAACCACAATGAGCTTCTATCTATTTAGAATAGGAACCATTAATCAGAAAAGAAAATTTAGGACCAGTAATACATTCCACAATAAGATTAGCATAAGTATTAGGGAATTCAAAGTAGTCCATGATTTTGATCAAAGTAGGCCAACCCATAGAATCATAAGCTTGTTCCATGTCTATTTTGAAAGAAACTAATCCCTTGGAAGCTTTGGAATGCCTAATTTTGTGGAAAACTTCTTGAGCTACTAGTACATGGTCTAAAATAGATCTTCCTTTCATGAAAGCAACTTGCTCCTTCGTTATTAATTTAGGAATTACTAACAAGAGTCTATGAAGAAGAATCTTTGCCACAATTTTATAGACAGAGTTATAATGACTAATAGGTCTATAGTTGGATGGAGTTATAGGATTTTTTATTTTGGGAATCAAGACAATGTTAGTATACTTCTAGTTCTCATTCATCTTCCCATGTTTTAAGAAATGTTCTATAGCTTTCCATAAATCATTCTTAATGATATGCCAATAAAGCTTAACGAAGGAGTAAGACATACCATCATGTCCCGGTGCAATATTACATCCAAGCTCATTTATGACTTTCTCCAATTCATCAAAAGAGAATTCCTTGCTCAGCAACAATTTATCATCTTCATTTAAAGCCTTCACTGGATTCGGCCAGCCATTTAAAATGCAGTTTTTGGATTCCCATTTATTGCAGAAATACTGATACAAAACATGTTCTACCTCTTTCTGATCTTTGATTATCATACCATATTCATTTTTTAACTTGTGAATGTAGTTAGTGTTTCTCCTTGCACTAGCATATGCTTGGAAAAAACTGGAATTTGAATCTCCTTCCACCAAGCATTTGATCTTTGCTCTTTGTTTCCACCATGAATTGATTCTAGCCAATACCGAATTGAGTTCGTCAATTTTGGCCTTTAGTTTCCACTGATCTTCTAAGCTCAGAATACCGGATTCAACTTCTAGTTCCTGTAATCTCATGATATCATTTTTTAAGCCTTCATTGGAATTGTTTAAAGCTTTAAACTTAGCTTTACTTCAATAGTAAAGGTCCCTTAAGGACCTTTTCAATTTCTAGTTTAGTGCTTGAGCTGGATCACCTTGAGCTTTCCTCTTCCATGAATCTTTAACAATTGCTATAGAGACTGAAAAAGAGGTCCAAACCTCCTCAAATCTGATAGCTTTCTTCCTTGGTGGAGTGAAATCCAGTAAATTCAACAAAATCGGACAATGATCCGATGCCAACCTAGCCAAGTGTCTCACCAAAAGCCTATGAGAAGTATTGAAAGTTACTGAGTTAATTAGGCACCTATCCAGCTTTTCAAGAATTTTTTCAGGCCCTTTTTTATTGTTTCTCCAAGTAAACTTTGGTCCAACACAAGCTACTTCATGCAAGTCATTATTTGAGATGAAAGCCTTCATCTCCATTGGTCCCATACTACAAACAAACTTCCTTCCACCTTTTTTTTCTTCTTTATTCAATAAGAAATTAAAGTCCCCCCATATGATCATAGGGGAGTCTTTGATCATATGCATTTCAAGCCTTTCCCATAAGTTTTTTCTTCTATAGACATCTTTGTTGCCGTAAATCGTAGCAATTCTCCAAGTTCCATTATTGATCACTTTAAGATCTCCAACAATCAATTGTGAAGAAGCTTCCAACAAGTTAAAAGAAGCCAAGCTTTATTTCCACAACACCATAATGCCTCCTAAGAGACCTTCAGAGGGATAAAGAAAATAATCCAAACCTTCACCTACCATATGACTAATAAGTTTCTTGTCCACCTTTCATCTTAGTTTCTATTAAACCAAGGAAAAACAAACCATAATCTTTAGAGAACTCCCTTATATAAAGAGAAGCTTTTAATTTCTTAGCTCCTCTACAATTCCAAAATCCAATTGAAGACATGTAATGATCAAAGGGGAAGAGGTTCCCCGCCCTTCCTTTAGTCTCTCCTTCCAATTTTCTGCTCCTTAGACTCAGTTTTATAGGACCTAAACTTTTTAATTGTTTAGTTCCTTTCTTCTTCACTTTGCTTGAACTATCTTCTAGCTGCAAAGACCTGTCTTCCACTTCTTCACATTCTATCACTTCACTAACTCCAGTACCAAAAATAATTCCAGACTTGTCTTTTAGGTCATGAGCTTTTTCACTGTAGTTGATTATTTCACCTTCCTCTATCATGTTGTTTAAAACTTCAAACAGGTTGTGGTTGGAGGGATTGTTCTCTAAGATCAACTTTTCTGTCTTCTTGTTGATTTCAGAGTTGAAATGTTTTAAATTCCTGCCATTAATAACAGTAGTTTCCTTCGGAACATTCACTCCATAGAGATTGTCTAGTTTGTCCAGAACTGATTTATCATTGCTTATTACGCCTTCTTCAACTTCTTTCTATTTATTTGCAACTTCTTCCAAAGACTTCTTAGCATTGTCTGATTGCCGAACCCATTTGTTCTGAAAAATGACCTTCTTCCCTCTCTTGTTCCCATAGTCAACATGTATCCATGGACCATAGCTATCTTCTTTGCTTTTGTTTGAGTCTTCTTCGAAAACTGAATCTGTTTGAATTTTCTTTGAGTTTGCAGCTTCATCTTCCATAGAACTAATCTTATTTCCTTTTTTCTCCGTGGTAGAAACATTCACTGATTCTGGACAGAATTTATCGAGATGCCCAATTTTACCACATTTGTAACATATGTTTGGCATTTTTTCATAAGTGATCTTATGGTGGAATCTTCCTGTAGCTCCTTCTACCCATACGCCCAATGGTAATTTGCTTTCCAACCTAATTTTTACGCAGATTCTAGCAAACTCACGCCTTCCCCACTGGAACATGTTATCATCAATCAGAAAGGGAATTCCAACCTTAGATGCAATTCGATAAACATTGATTTTATCCCAACTTTGTAAAGGGAGATTGGGTAATCTGATCCAGAACAGAGCCGTTAAACCTTCAATGAAGATGGATGGAATTTAGGTGACCATTTATCTAGTCCAATAATGCTGCCATTCACATACCAAGGTCCATTGTTAAGAACCGAACTCATTGCCTCCATTTCTTCAAATGCACACAGGGCCCATCCTCCTCCTAGCAATGTCATGTGAAACCTGACATATTGGTTCCATTGTCTTCTCAATTTCGAACCAATTATATGATAAGGGATTCCATCTCCAAATACCTTAACTACCAAAGACTTCAGAAGTCTGTTAGTACTACTTGTTTCACTCTCTTGATGAAGTTTCACCACTCCTCCTTCAAAATTCTCTCCGTAGTCAAAATTGATAATTTTAAAGTTTGGCTTCATGTTCCAAGTAGGTATCAAATCCCTTTTTTCTGGCTGAGGTATTACAGGATTCAAAACTTCAACAATATTACAATTTCCCAGAACAGCTGATTCACAAACCTGAACATTTATCCAATCTCCTTTAGCTTATTTTACTGATGCTTCAGATGGACTATCTTTATGTAAATTTGGAACAAGAATCTCTTTTTCTACCGTCGATTTCTCCGTCGATGTCTTCAGATTTTGAACCTTTAGCAGCTGACGAATTATCTTCCATTTCTCCCTTCCAAGATTATTGATTGAAACACTATCAATCCCGGGATATATTCCGACATCCCGATTCTCAGCTTCATCTTCCATAATTTTTTTACATTTTCCAAAACATTCTTTATTCTTCACCGGGGAGTGGCAGCCTCCCTCTCTTATAACCAAAGGTCTTGCAGAAAACCTTAGCCTGGGATCTTGATCGAACATCTTGTTTATATTATCGAAAATAGGGGGAGAACAGCCTTGACTGCTTCACTGGAGCCACCGTAGAGATGCGACTATTTCCATCGCCGAAAGATGGAGGTCGGCGACCCTCCCCCATCATCGGAGATGGAGAAGATACGTGGGAAATTGGGGAAATCAAAAAATTGTTATTTTCTCTCACTAGGATCCGCAGCTTCTCTCTCTTTACTTTTTCGTACTAATGAAGTTATAAAGCTAGGACATATGAAGTCTTGATTTTTTGCATAAAATCCATATAAATTTTTTATATCTACAAAAACAAAAATTAAAAAACTATTAAAATATTCATAAAATAGCCTAGCATGTTTGAAATGCTCTGGCAAAATTAGATAGTAAATAGAATACTTAACAATCACAAAATATCTACTTGTACGGATTGTAGCTGTGTGAATTTTGGGCTGCATGTAGGGTTCGGGTCAAACCCAGAACTAACCCGGCACTATTCAGGTCAACCCAAGCCTGACCCATTCTTAGAAACAAGTTAGTTTTCTAGACCCAAACCCAACTTGCTTTGAGTTCAGGTCAACCAGACTCGACAAAGATTTTCCGATTTTGCAAGCTGCTGAACTCCCGTGGCTTTGCAAGTTGATGAACTCCCGTTGTTACTTTGGATTAATTGAGTTACTACTGAGCTCCCATCTCTTTGTTGAGCTCCCATCGCTACTTCATTGTAGCATCCTTGTCAGCTAAAACTACCTCACTAATATTATTTTTGAGTTTCTTTTTTGAAGCACTTTCTTCGGGGAATCTAAATTCATGATCTTCAAAAATTGAAGGAGGAATTGATATAATCTTGCGATTGTCCGCTTAACAAGAGTGGCCCTAACATTCTCTGCTTGCTTGAGCTTATAAAGCCTATAAAAATAACATCAATAATAGGAACAAGCTTCTAAAAAATACCTTCAACCTCCTCTAGCTTCTCAAAAAAAGCACAGGGGTTTACCTGTATTGCCAAAACTTGTGTCTTAAACCAAATGTACCTCTTCGAGGCTGAGGTAGTGACAACCATATAAGAAGGTTTTTGGACTCTAGAGATTAGATGAATTGGTCTCGAAGTCAGAATCAATAGCTAGGAGGACATCATTACCCTCAGAGATAATCTCTGCAGTGTCATGTCACACTGATCCACCGACACGCCATCATACTCAAGAGAGTCTTGTGCCACCAACATGCCATCGTCTAACTAGATGGTAAATATTGAACTGCATGATTCGTGACCTCTCGAATTGTTGTAATCTCTGTCTCCTCCTTAAATCCTGAACTTGGGTTGATTTAGGGTTGATTTTGGGTTTTTGGGTCAACTCAAACCCGACCATTTTTTTAAAGGGGTCAAAATCATTAACTTAAACTCGAGCCATTTTAGGTTCGGGTTGACCCAAACCAAAAAATTTCATGTCAGGTTCAAGTCGGGTTTTTGGGTCGTGTAAAATATTGACACCCTAACTTATTATGCCAAATTATTAAGGAATTTTAGTTCTTCTTATTTTCATATCTACACTGCCCATAAAATTAGGAGAAAATTATTACAATTAAAGCTAAATAATATTTATGATATGGTGAAGAGAGTTTATAAATTAAACATATAATGACTCCTAAAATATTATTTGACTAGGTCAAAATATGGATTATTATAATCTCCACATCTTAGAAAAATATTGCCCTTCATATTTCTAATGACAGCTCACTACTCGTTGGTCACCTCAATCATGAATCATATCACACAATTATACATTCACTAATGTATGCATGACAATCAATAATATAACTTGTTAATCAATTAATTTTTTATGCATTCAATAAAAAATAATAGTATTCAAAAGAGAACTTATACTAGTGGACCTCTCATGATCATCTCTCACTTCTTATTTATGTAATATATATATTCTTTGTTGTATATGCACTATCATCATTAGTTGTGTGAGAAGACTCTATCTCTCACTCAGATTTCTTCAACCTGTCATGGTCATAGAATCTTAATGAGACATTCTAGACTCTATAAGTCTCTGACCATATGCCTATCTAGAGTGATCTATCATGGATCCAAATCTCTCCCCAAATCCTCTTTGTGGGTAGTCTATCATCCAGTATATGTACTGATCATATTAAAAGTACTTTCTAGTGAGTAGAACCATATGTGGGATACTCCAACATATTGTCAGCTAGTACCATGGGTTCTTTCCTAATATCAATAAATATGCATCTCTTCTCATTGCTCTATCGTCTAGTAAGCTTTTCACCTACTGTCGTCCTACTGATTCCCTATCTAAACTAGGGAATAGCCAAATCATTTTTTACAAGATATACTCTCAACTAACTAATTCCTAAATCCTAAGTGGTATAAGTGGATTCCTCAACTCATTTTTTTATCCTCTGAGAAATGTTTTGTATTTTTTCTCTATTGAACTGATTAACTATGGAGCATACCTTGCCAATTCAATAAATATAGCTTCATACAACATTTTTGTTATGTTCCACTACTCCAATCTTATGAAAGCTTCTTACATATGCTATTGTGCTGATAAAGGTACAAATTTATCTATGAAGAAAGCAACAAACACTACCCAAGTAATCTCTACATTCACCTTTACCTAATATTTATAATTTTTCTATCCTATCCACTATCTCTTAGATTCTCCTTCAAATAAAAATATTTCTAATGGAACTTTTTTGTTCTCTGGACACTACATGCTATCAAATATCTTCTCTATCCTTAGTAGACAGTCTTCTACTACCTGTGGCTCTATAGCTCTCTTGAATAATGTGGGCTTCAGCTTATGGAACATATCGAAATGTTTATCCTCTTCATTATAATTATTTCTAGTATGCCTAGTATGTACATAACTCATCAGTTGTGTTATCAAACTGAAAAATTACATCATGTTATTAGAACTCACTAGGATTATTACTATGATCATTTAGCATTTCAGGTGGATCCATTAACTCAGTATAGTTCTCTTTCCTATCAAATTAAAATTTAATCACACATATGCATGGAATTAATTAAAATAAAATAAATTATACACTACCTATTTCTACCCATCTCAATCATTTCTTATAACTATATTCTATTCTTTTAGTGACCTTTATTGTAATACCAATTATAACACCTTAGGGTTTAATTTTGGAAGAATTATTAATTATTAATTAATTAACTAGATTTACTAATCACTTTTAATTCATTAAATTATTAGTGAAAGTAAATATACATCATATTTATCAAAATAACTAATTATATTCATCCCACAAAATTAATATATAGTACCCAAGAGTTCAATCAGCACATTCATTTTTCTATCTTTTAACACTTGATTACAAATAAACAAAACAAAAAATACCAAAATAAAATAAAATATGAATCCCAGATTTATTCTCACTCAATTGGATCTTATCCACTTCTTTAAATCTTATAAAAATCATCGAGTAGTTAACAACTTAGTAGGTTACTAAAACCTATAATTAAAATCAATACATGACACTATAAATAATATGCATGTAATTATTTAATCAATATAAGTATGAATATATAACTATGAATGTATGTAATAAATAATAAAATAGTGACAAGTCATATTACTCATAAATATCAGTACAATTGTATATCTTAAGAGTAGTGATCATTAACTAAGTGAACCATGACTAGTAACTTCTATCAATCTTATATCGAGAAGTTATAAAATAGTATATATAATATCTTATTACATCAGTACACCTATCATTATCATATATATATATGTCATGCAATGCCTATGATATATATGAATATTATGTAAATCATGTGATATATATATATATATATATATATATCAAATGCCTTTAGATCAGTTATAGCGTATATCTTATAAAGCTTACGTCATGTTAATTATGTAATTTATCATATATATAATCCTATCATATGCATAATACAGAAATGTAAGCAAGAAAAAAACATTTAGTTATCTATGGTGTTTTTTCTTATATCCAATCCTGTATGCCAACCCTAAAGGAATCAATTTCAATCACATTTTAGGGAATTAATCATATCATAAGTCATTTAGGTCATGTGACTTTTATATTAGAAGTCATCACTTCTTGCCTATCAACATATCATATCTTATTAATTTTTCTCCTATGCCTCCCTTTTTTTATCATTTAGAACTACGCCACAAACCTTATTTAAAGGGAAGCCTGTTGGCCAGCCCTCCTATACAGGTAATATGTGTTCAACCAACTTGAATCAACTAATTATTTCTTGCTAACCTTTATTATATACACATGTGTCCCAACATATATTAACATAGTAAATAAGTGATTTGTTCTCAATCTTAAGCTCATTATATCATATTAATGCATGCAAAATTTCATTTGAACCAAAATTAATAAAATTCATAAAAAATAATGTATGCTCTTTTTCATCATGCATGTACCCTTCGTAACAAGCATACATATCATACTTTAAAATTATTAGGTTTTGATAATTATTGGTCCAATTTTTATATTTATCAAATTTCCTAACTTAAGAAATTTCTCCCAAAATATAAAAATACCTAGTGAAAATTCAATATATTTCTATTAATATGTGCAAAATGATTAAAACTACAACATATTGAAAGTTTGATAAAAGTAAAGATATTGAATATCTTATAAATTTTAACCAAATGAAATTTCACAAATAGAAAATATATAAAATTATTGAAATCATAGATAGTATAACGGTAACCTACCTCGAGAAGTTGAATTGCTGTCACCAGAGGTTAACTTGATAGTAAAAAGTCGAGAAGGTAATCATATTCCAGAAGTTCAGACTCTGAATGATCATAAGCATATGGAATCTTTAGAAAAGAATGAAGATAATCAGAGTGAAGGTTTTAAATTGAATGATGAGGTGAACCAGAGAAATAATTTTGAATCGGCTTGGAAGAAGACTCAACACATGAAACTGAACTTCGACTCCAAATCTACACAGCTATCGAAAGATGGGGTAGCTGTTAAACTCAAAACTGATAAGGAATTATCTAATTCCCATATATTGAAGAAGTCGTTAGTTATTAAAATTATGGGACATGAATTTCCATTTTCAATCAGTAGGCAAGAACTTAGAAGACAATGGATTAAATATGGTAGCTTCCATCTAACGACTTTGGGTAATAATTGGATTCTGTGTTTGTTTGCTAATCAGGAGTCTATGGAAGAAGTATTGAAGGGGGGCCCTTAGTACATTGGAAACCACATCATAGGCATGGATAGATGGTCGCCTTCTTTCTCCACTGATTCACTTAAAGGAATCACTTCACCAGTTTGGATTCACTTCCCAGGACTGCCGTTGAGCTGTTGGGATCAGGAAAACATCCCTATCATTGCCTCAATGATAGGTAATCCTTTGATGTTGGATGGAAATTCATTCAAATGGGGAAAGCGGGAGTACGCTCGATGCTGTGTCCGCGTTGATCTAAAAAGAAAGCTTCCTACAGGCGTTTGGATAGAGGGTATTCACGAAATATCCTTTCAACGGGTGGAATACGAAAAATTAACTTCTCTTCGTTACCAATGTGGTAGAGTTGGTCATAGCAAAGATAAATGTCCTGATTCTATTGTTGTGACTGAAACTGATTTGGAATATAAAGGTTCTAAAGATGTTGTGAATCAGGTTGGGGAAGTAAAATCTGATATTGTTAAGAAGAATGTTGAAGAATATGGGTCTTAGATCCATGTTAAGTTCAACAATAGAAGATTCAAAAATGCCAAAAATAACATTGGTGTTAATACTTCTGTTAAAAAGGTTTATAAACCTGTTGTTATGTTGAAACAGGGGAATGCTGCTGAGGCGAAGGAGGTATGTATTACCGAGAAAACGTCAGTCCAAGCAGAGTCAGCGAAGAAGAATCAAGATGTTGCAGTTCAAGTTCAGGAAATTCCAATTACTGTTAATAAATTCCATGTTTTGGATTGTTATGTAGAGGAGGGACAGATTGCTGAAAAGATGAATGAGAAGATCTCTAGTAATTCAAATGATTTGGATCTAGATGAGGCTGTTGGTTCTCTTGAATTGCTGGATAGTAATGTTGAGCAGATAAGGGAGGAACATTCAGTAGGTTTGTCGAATTCTGTGAAAGGTAAATTATCCAAAGAACTGAGAAGTTTAGGACCTTTGGAAAATACTCAAAGGAAGAGAAGAAT
>NW_021319486.1:212331-233391 GCF_001605985.2 Dendrobium catenatum
AAGGCTTAGTTGAATTAAAGCTCCTTAACACTATTGCTCCTAATAGTGTCAAAATTTACTATGAGACGATTTATCTGAATTGGAAAAATAGAAATGTTGTTCAGCATGGTAATCCAGCAAATTCAGTGATTATTTTAGCAACTAATGTACTATTTTCTACTATTAACAATGTTAATCCGGTTATTGATAGCTGGGGTGCTAACCTCCCTAGGGAGTTTCAGAATTCTTGGCACCCTCCACCGCAAGACTGGATTAAAATCAATGTGGATGCATCCCTTATGTCTTCTTATTCAGCTGGAATAGGAGGATGTTTTAGAGATCATAAAGGAAGATTATTGCTTGCATTTGGAGAAAAGAAAACTCATTGGGATATTTCTCATCTTGAAATGGAAGCTATTTGGACCCTTAGAAGATTCTTGCAACCGTGGATGAGGGAGTATAGAGGAATAATAATTGAAGGAGATAATATCAATGTTATCAACTTCATAAGAGATTCTTTGAAGAAGACCAATTGGCATAGGATGGATTGGATCGAGAAGGATTTTATGTTCTTGACCGACCTTAATAAGGTGATTCTTAATCATATTCATAGGAATTGTAATAAGGTAGCCGATTGTTGTGCTACTTTAGCTTTAGATTCTAGTTTTTACTTTGATAGTTCTTCTTTTTCTAGCATTCCTTCTTCTCTTTGTTTTCTTTTGAAGAAGGAATGTGAACCTCTTCTTTAGTTGTATCTAGCTTTCTTTCTCTACTAATTGCAATTTGCATTTCTCAAAAAAAAAAAAAAAAACACGTATAAGAGAGCATTTAGATGGTCTATTACTAACATTTGGGGCATTATTTTATCCATTTAAATGCATTATTTCCTATTGGAGGAAGCTTATCATCCTACAGTTGACTTCTAAATGAGGTTGAATCTAACTTTGAAAGAAGTGGTTTAGAAAGAAATTCTAAAATGGTTGGATGTGGGTATAATTTATTCTATTTATAATAATGATTTGGTTAACACAATTTATTGTGTTAAAAAAAGGAGGGTTAATTATTATTTCAAATGAGAAAAATAAGGGTATTCCTATTAAGACTGTGAATGAGTGGATGATATGTATTAATTATAAAAAACTTAACAAATCCACAAGGAATGATCATTTCCCATTATCCTTTATTGATCACATGCTAGATAGATTATCTAGGCAACCTTTCTACTATTTCTTATATGGCCATTATGGTTACTACCATATTCCAATTACCCCAAATGATCAAGACAAAATGACATTAACAAGTCATTTTGAAACCTTTCCCCTTAGATGTACGCCCTCTGGTTTGTGCAATGCCTTTATAAGTTTTCAATGATATATAATTTTAATCTTTTTTGACTTAATATAGTAGGACATTGAGATTTTCACGAATGAATTTTTAATTTTTAGGATAACCTTTAATACGAGTTTAGATTATCAAGAATTATTTTAAAGAGATGTGAGGAAATTAACCTTGTGATAAATAGGGAGAAATTAAAGTTTATAATGAAGGAATGCATTATCCAAGGACAAAAAAATCTCAAAGAGGAATATGAAGGTCAATAGTATGAAGATCCAAGTTAATGAGAATTTACCTCCTACTTTTGTTAAGGTGGTTTGGAGCTTTCTAGTTCATAGTGGATTTTATAGGCATATCATTAAGATTTTTCAAAAATAACTAAACTGCTTTGCCATTTGATAAAAGAAGATATACCTTTTAATTCTAATTTTGATAGATTAGCTGCATTTAAGAAACTAAAAAAAATATTTAGTTATTATACATATCATCATTTTACCTCAATGGTCTATGAATTTTGAAATAATATGTAATGCTAGTGACTATCCCATTAGGGTGGTTTAAGGATAAAGGCTAGATAAAACATTTCAAGCGATTTATTATGCCAGTATAAATTTAAATTATGCTCAAATTAATTATACTACTACTAAAAAAGACCTACTAGTGGTAATCTTTACCTTTGAGAAATTAATATCATATTTAATCGACACCAACGTAACTATTTTACTAATCACTATACTATCAAATGCTTATTAACCAAGAAGGATGGGAAATCTAGATTAATTAGATAGATTTTATTGCTACATGAATTTGATGTAGGGATTCTTGATATGAAATGATCTAAAAAATAGGTTGCTGCTCATTTGTCTAGATTAGAGAGGGAGGATTTTGAAAATACTCATAATGACATTAATGAATTACTTCTTGATGAGAAATTGTTTACATTGTGTTCTTTGTGTGTGTCTTGGTGTGCTGACATAATAAATTTCATTATGAGACATAATTCCCATTGACATGTCTTACACCCAAAGGCAAAAATTTATGAATGATGCAAAATTATATTTCTAGGATGAGCCTTGCTTATTTAGAAAGTGTAAAGATCATATTATTAGGCAGTGTATCCCTAAAGTTGAGATAGAACCCAAGTTTTTAAGTATTGAGGGCATTTATGAAGGTTTAGAATAACATTTAATATTCTTCAATATATATTTCATTGGCCCTACCCTTCTTAAGGATGTAATGATTATATAAAAAGATTTGATAGATGCTAAATGGTATGAAATATCTCTAAAAGACATGAAATGCCTCTTAAATACATGGTTAAAGTTGAAATTTTTTATGTTTGAGGATTTTATTCAATCCTTTAGAAGTCAATATATTTTGATAGCAGTTGATTATGTCTCCAAGTGATAGAAGGCATGACCAATCCCAAAATTAATGTTCAAGTAGTAATTAAGGAAATAAATTAAGGCTTGATTGATATAATCACATCATCCTAGACGATCGCAGGCTCGTCCGGGATGATCAGTTCAAAAATCCTTGGTTGCTTTTGGACAATCAAACAACGGTTAGCTCTTTTTCGAGCGATGTTCTGAATGATTTTCCTCGTTTTTGAACTAATTGATTGGGGCAATCGTGAGATCGGCATGGACGATCAAGCTAATTTTGGATTGTCCAGACCTCCTTTCCAAGCGATTGTCTGAATGATAATTTGTGATTTGAATTAATCATACAGGACAATATTTTATCATCCTAGATGATGTGAACAAAATTTCTTCTAATCGTCCCATGTCGTCCAGGCTGATTGAGCTTAATTTGTACTAATCGTACAAGACGACAAAAATATCATCTTGGATGATTATGTTAGTTCTTGAAATTCTATTTAAAGGACCCGAATTTTCTCATGCTTAAGACCTTGAGTGCTACTGTCTTGACCTGAGAGATCTTAGGGAGAGGGAGGGAGGGGGAGAGAGAGAGAGAGAGAGAGAGAGAGAGAGAGAGAGAGAGAGAGAGAGAAAGAGAGAGAGAGGAACTTGTGAGGGGGAGTTTGTGAGAGGGTTCACAAAGGTTGCTCCAAGCAAGGTTCCAAGTCATCTTCTCCATTCTTCATCCTTCATCCTTGGGGGGTTCTTGGGAGGTCTACTTCAACAAATGGTCTGGGTTCTCTGCCCTCTTTAGGAGGAAGCAAAAGGAGTCTGTTCTCTGCCGCACTAGGGTTGATGAAAAAGAGTCTGTTGTAAAGGCTTCTCCGCCTAGCTGTGGGAGCTAAAGGAGAGACACTTAGTTAGTGCAATACACGGAGGGTGGACGTAGGTCAAGGTTTGACTGAACCACTATAAATTTGATGTGATCTTTCTTTATTTTATTTTCGTATTTAATTTCCGCATTTGTTACTCTTTGTGGTGAATTATTTTGGTTTTAGTTTTGTGCTTTTATTAAGAAAATTTTTAAAATACCAATTCACCGCCCCTCTTGGTTAGCCTCGGGTTAGTTCCTAAGGGCTTAACATCTCTAACAAACTTTCAAGTGGTATCAGAGCGGGATTCCTGAAAACTAAGTTTGAAAACTTTTTGAATTTTGATCCATGGATAACAACGGAAATCATAATACTGCGGAAGGGTATTATATTACCCGTCCACCTTTGTTTGTTAATGATCCTTTTGATTTTTAGAAAACTCGCATGTCTACATTTTTATAATCAATTGACTATCGTATGTGGATGCTTGTTAAGGATGGTTATACACCTCCGACTGATAAACTTAATGACGTTACTGTTCCTCTTCCTTTTACTGATTGGACTCATGATGATAGGGATTTAGCACAACTTAATTCAAAGTGTTTAAAATTTTTTCCTGTGCTTTAAAATTGAAGATTATATGCATGTTTCAACTTGCACAATTGGTTAATAGATTTGGGATAAATTGTGTATCACTTATGAAGGAACCAAAGAAATTAAGCAATCTTGTTCGAATATTTTATTGCATGATTATAAACTTTTTGGTATAAAATCTAATGAAACAATTTTTAAAAAGTGTACAATGTTTACTCAGATTATTACTTCACTACATGCATTAGGAAAAGAACTTATTAACTATGAAAAAGTAAACAAAATTTAAGATGTTTTCATTACTCTTTTGATGCTATAATTACTGCAATTTTGGAATCTAAAGATTTAAATATCTATTCGATCGATAACTTACTTGGTTCACTCATTGCTTACAAGCAAGGGGTGAATCAAAGAAATCTTGATGTAGGTGAGAGGAAGAAGGAGAAAATGGTGGCACTTAAGGCAAATGACAAAAACACTGACTCCTCTGGGTTTGAAAGCGATGATGTTGCCTTAATCACGAGGTAATTTATGAGCTTTCTAAGGAAGAAGTACAATAATCATCAGAAGTGGAATAAATGTAAGGGTAATAAAAATTTTAAGAATTCTAATGATACAAATTATTTTGAATGCAGGAAGCTAGGACATGTTAAAACTGATTACCCTACACTCAAGTCTCACAAGCAAGGAAAAGGGTGAGGAGAAACCAAAGTTCAAGAAGGACAAGAAGAGATTCTAAAAGGCTTTCTGGGTGGATTCGGCATCAGACTCCTCCGAGACTAAACCTGAAGAGGAGACAACAAACTTGTGCTTAATGACAGACAATAATCTTGGTCAAAGTAACCAAGAAGAGGTATGTGAACCAACATATGATTAATTATTGGAAATATGCGATCACATGTATGCATCATATAAAAAACTCAAAAAATCTCATGAGAGCCTGAAAGTGGAATTTTTAAATCTACAAAAGGAGCATGAAAATCTTTTAAAAGATCACTCCCAAATTAATAGCAATCATATGACTTTACTTGATGATTTGATGCATTAAACAAAAAGCACATTGAATTAACCAATGCACATAATTCTTTAAATATATCTCATGCTGAGTTAGAAAAATAATTAACAAATCTCAAAGTTTTTGAAAATAAACCATTACATGCTATTCAAAACTTTAAAAGGAAGCATCACCATAGGAGTAGATTAGTGCATCCTTTTCCCGGAGTTAGATGTTTTTCATGTGGCATGCTAGGACACATAGCACACACTTACACCACTCACCATAGTTCACATTAGGTTTGGAGACCCAAGTTACATGATTCACAGCATGCATTGCATTCTACTTTCCATAAGAAGGAACCCAAATATGTTTGAGTTCCTAAATCTAACATTTGATAATTTTGTAGGAAAGCTCTCACAAAAGGCCTCATGAGAGCATGTGGTACCTGGATAGCGGATACTCTCGACATATGACTGGCGATGCCAATCAATTTATTTTGCTGGAGACCAGGACAAGAGGCAATGTGACTCTTGGAGATAACACCACTAGGAAGGTGGTAGGCTCAGCTATAATTGGTAATTCCTAGAACCTTTTGATTAAAAATATTTTGCTTGTAGATGAACTAAAACACAACTTTCTCAGCATCAGCAGCTTTGCGATAAGGGCTTCATCATAAAATTTTTAGCCAATTCATGCATTATCAGCTTAAATAATAACACTATTTTGCAGGGAAAATGGATCAACAATGTTTACATACTTGATTTAAATAACATTGAATGTGCTGCTTCATTTTGCTTAAAAATTGCTATTGATGATTCATGATTGTGGCACATGAGATTATTTCATGCTAGTATGAAAACCCTTAGAAAAGTGAGCCAAAAAGACTTAGTTATAGGTGTCCCCAAGCTTAAGTTTTCAAAAGACCACCTTTGTGATGCCTACCAATTAGGAAAGCAAGTCCATTCCATTTTTCACTCCATTAAGGACATTAGCACCTTTAGACCTTTAGAAGTCCTTCACATGGATTTGTTTGGACCCATTAACACTGCCAGCTTGGGAGGGAAAGTCTATGGTTTTGTGATTGTCAATGACTACTCGAGGTTTGCTTGGATTAGATTTCTTTCACACAAAAATAAGTCTTTTGGTTAGTTTAGAGCCTTCTTCACTTTGATTTAGAAAACGCTAGGTTGTGAGATATTGACCATCCATAGTGACCATGGGGAAGAGTTTGAAAATGAGAGATTTGGAGATTTTTGTGAGGACAAAGGGATTAGCCACAACTTCTCAGCTCCTAGGACGCCTCAGCAGAACAGGGTAGCTGAAAGGAAGAATCAGACCATAGTGGAAGCCGCTAGAGCCATGCTTGCTGAGTATTCACTTCTAAAATACTTTTGGGCTGAAGCGATTAGAACATCTTATTATTTGTTGAATAAGGTGAATGTTAGAGCCAAATTAGATAAGACACCCTATGAGGTCCTTAAGGGTAGGACACCCAATCTTTCTCACCTTCGTATCTTTGAGTATAAGGTTTTTATTCATAATAATGTGAAGTCTCACTTTGGAAAATTTGACCCAAAATCTGATGGAGTGTTCTTAGGATATTCTAGTGTTGGGAAGTCTTTTAGGGTGTTTAATAAGAGGACTTTAGTGGTGGAGGATGTTGTGACCCATGTCCCCAAGTTTGAGATTTTGATGATAGCAAATATTGTTGCCTGAACTACTGTTCCTTTAATATATTTTATTGTTTGCTATTGTCCTTGAGTACTAACATTTCAGGAAGATCACATGCCACTCAGGACAATGGGAAGACTCAAGACTAGTTAGATTAGGATTATGAGTCTGATAATGTAATTTATTATTTATTTTATTTTTTATTTTCTTGAGTCTGGCCACAAAATACAGATGAGTCTGAGCAATCATGCACACAAACAGGGGGAGAGGGTTTTTAAAAGTAAAAAATATTATTTTTCATTATCTGTTAATCGTACTGTATGAAGTTATTTCGTACTATATGATATTATATTATAAACGTATTCTGTGAACAAATAATATGGTACGACTACTATCATACTGTACGATGTATTTCAAATCCAAAACCCTAGCCGTCACATTAACTTAAGTAAGTTATTCAGTGCCTTTCATACTGTATGAAGGCCTTCATACTATATGATCTATTTAAAATACTTATTTAATTTAACCCATGATTAGTGCAAGAAATCAAGGCTTAATTACAAATTGAAAATTATATTGTACGAACACATTCGTACAATATGATGAATATAGATGAATTCAGATCGTCTCGAAGATCGTCTTGGACAATCCCTTATTTTTGTCTCATCGTACTGTACGATATATATTGTACCATACAATGAACAGAGACGATATTTGATCGTCCCGGAATTCATCCTGGACGATGCCTTTATTTTCACCATTCGTACTATACTATATGTATAATCCCATACGATGAACAGAGACAATATTTGATCATCCCGACTATCGTCCTGTACGAGCAGTAGTGTTGAGGATCGTACTGTATGATTTAAAATCATACCATATGATTAGATTTTGAACTATTCATACAACTTCATAACAGGATGAAGCCTCTTTATACATGTCGTACTGTATGATGATAAATCATACTGTATGATTGTAACAGCAACTTTGAAAATTTTAGGGATTTTGGAGCCTATTTTATGTGTCAAAATTTTTATGTTTTGAGAGAGAGATAAGAAGAGGAAAACATAATTAGAGAGGAAATACTTGGGAGAGAGATCTTGAGAAGTTTTGAGGGGTTGAGAGAGGAAGAAGAAGGTGAGCTTGGTGAGGGAGAAGAGGTGTGATGGAGATCATATGGTTGCTCCGATCTTGCTGCATCTTGCTCCTCCTGTGGCCCGGGAAGAACTTGAGGGAGGCTCTCTAAGGGGAGACTCTTCTACATCCGTGACCTCAAGGTACTCTGCCTTCTCTAGGAGGGAGAAAAATGAGAAGGTTCTCTGCCATCACCAGGAGGGTGAAAACAATGCTTGGCACTCCGCCATGCCTTGTTGGTGAAAGGGAGTATTGTAAGGGCTTCTCCGCCTTGCCGAGGGGGCGAAAAGAGAGTTATAGTTTGTAGTGAAATTCCCAGAGCAGAGGACTCCGGGGAGTGGATGTAGGTCATGGTTTGACCGAACCACTATAAAAATTTCGGTGTGTTTTTTCCTTATCATTGTTTTATTCTTGCTTGCATTTTATTTTCATAATCCTTGCTTGGTGAAAACTTGTGAAAGAAAAAGAATTCTATTGCTGCACGTTGAGAACAATTGTTTGCCTTCATAGTAGTTTAAATTTTCTTGTTAAAAAATTAAAAACATCAAAAAAATTAAAACTCCTACTTAGGTTTTAATTATTGCATTAAAATTTTCACAATTCACCACCCCTCTTGTCCATCTAGTAATTTCAGAGGAAACTACTCATGTAGTATTTGATGAGTTTGATCCTATAAAGCCTAGAGTTGAGGATGATGATGATTTTGGAGAGATTACCACTAGAGTAAAAAATTTAGAGAAGAGGGTAGAGCACCAAAACACTGAAGGAGTAGGAGACGTTATCCAAGGAGTAGAAAATGCAGATCTGGAGGAAAGGGTTGAACCTTCACACACTTTGCCTAGAGATTGGAGATACTCTTCGAGCTACCCTGAAGATTTGATCTTAGGAGACCCTTCTGATGGAGTTAGGACTAGACATGGACTTAGGAAAGAAGTGAATCACTATGCCTTTATCTCAATGATTAAACCCACCAATATAAACTAAGCCCTTTCTAATGAGTTTTGGATCTTAGCTATGTAGGAGGAGTTGAACCAATTTGTTAGGAATGATGTTTGGGAGCTTGTAGAAAGACCTAAGGAACAAAGTGTAGTTGGAACCAAGTGGGTCTTTAAGAATAAAGTGAATGATTCTTGAGTGGTGGTTAGGAATAAGGCAAGATTAGTGGCTAAGGGGTATAACCAAATAGAAGGGATAGATTTTGAGGAGACTTTTGCCCCTGTAGCTAGATTATAAGCCATTAGAGTGCTATTAGCCTTTATCTCTTATAAGGGATTTAAGCTTTTTCAAATAGACATTAAGAGTTTCTTTTTAAATGGGGTAATAAAAAAGGATATGTTTGTAGAATAACCCTCAGGTTTTGAAATTTCCAAATCATGTTTTCAAATTAAAAAAGGCCTTATATGGATTAAAGCAGGCACCCAGATATTGGTATGAGAGGCTTAGCACATTCTTACTGGAAAGGTAGTTCGTTAAGGGGAGCATAGACACAACCCTTTTTCTGAGAAAAGTAGGAGATGATTTACTCATTGTTCAAATCTATGTCGATGATATACTTTTTGGATCTTATGATAAGAGATTATGTGATGAATTTTCTAAAATAATGAGTAGAGAGTTTGAGATGAGTATGATAGCAGAGTTGCCATACTTTTTGGGGTTTAACATAAGATAATTAGATGATGGAACCTTTCTAAATCAATCAAAATATATAAAGGACATTTTGAAGAAGTATGAAAAGGATAAAGCCAAGCCAATTAATACTCCTGTTGCAAATCTGTTTTCATGGAATATATTTTGATGATTAGCAAACACTCTTGTTTCTCTACTACTGCCTTTACTACTGACATTTCAGGGCCACAAGATCGGACGAAATTGGAACCAGCTCAAGTTTGGGTAGACTAGGTCTGAGTCAGTCTGTAATTTTCTTTTTCCCTTTCTTGAGTCAATTGTAGCAATTGAAGTGTTCTGATGTTAAGTAACCCTACACACACACACACTTGAGTAATTTTTCTATCTAATTTAGAATTTTTATTTTTACTCACATCATCCCGGATGATATTTATATCAAACTGGACGATCGGGTTCAAAACATAAATCCTAATCAAGACATAGTGTTAAGGCAGTCGTCATTAGTCGATCGGCCTGGACGATAAACTCAAAACAAAAAGAATCATCCGCCGTGATCTATTTTGGCATTCTTAATTTTTGGATATCAACCATGACAAGCATGTATCAGCCTGGATGATTTGATACAATTATGCCTAAATTAATAAGGCATAAGGAAAGCAATTAAGATGATTGATACGATCACATTGTCCTAAACGATCTCAAGATCGGCCGAGACGATCAGTTCAAAAACCTTAGTTACTCCTGCACGATCAATATCGGACAGCTCACATTCCGGGCGATGGTCTGGCTGATCAGGATCGGGCAGCTCAAATTTTGGGCGATGCTCTGGACGATTTTCCTCTAATTTGAACTAATCGTCCAGGACAATCGTAAGATCGGCCAGGACGATCAAGCTATTTTGGAATTGTCCAGAACTCTTTCTAGAGTGATTGTCTGGACGATAATATGTGATTTAAACTAATCGTACATGATGATTTATAATAGTCTTGGATGATAGGAACACTTTTCTTCTATTCATCCAAGATCATCACAACTGATTAGGCTCAAATTGCACTGATCGTACATGACGATATTAATATTGTTCTGGATGATAATGTCGACAACTTACAATTAATGAGCTATTTTGAAGCTCTTCTATTTAAGGGCTATTGTTCTATATTTTGAACAATCTTTTGCTGCTGTCTTGACCTAAGAAAGCCTAGACGAGAGAGAGAGAGAGAGAGGATTTTATGAGGGGGAGCTTTTGAGGGAGATTCACAAGGGTTTCTCCAAGCATTATTCCACTTATTCTTCCAGTAGAGTCTCTTATACTTAGAAGGGTTGGGAGAGGTACGCTTTAGCTATTGATAGGGGTTCTCTGCCTGTTTCAGGAGGAAGCAAAAGGAGTTGGGTTCTCTGTCTTGCCGAGATGGCAAGAAGGAGGTTTTTGTAAGGGCTTCTCCGGGAAAACTCGCATGTCTACTTTTTTACAATCAGCTGATTATCTCATGTGGATGCTTATTAAAGAAGGACATTCTCCACCTTCTCGTGAACTTAATGGAATTAAAACTGAAGTGCCTTTTATTGAATGAACTTTTGATGAAAGAGATTTAGCTCAACTTAATGCAAAGTGTTTGAATTATTTTTTCTGTGCTTTAAAATCTGAAGACTACATGCGTGTTTCTACTTTCTCTACTGGAAAAAAGATTTGGGATAGGTTGTGCATTACTTATGAAGGAACCAATGAAGTTAAGCAATCTCGTTTGAATATTCTCTTGCATCATTATGAACTTTTTCATATGAAACCTTCTGAATCAATTTCTGATAATTATACAAGGTTTACTCAGATTGTAACTTCTTTGCATGCCTTAGGAAGAGAAGTTTCAAATTATACAAAAGTGAACAAAATTTTGAGATGCTTGCCTTCCTCTTTTGATACTAAAAAAACCGCCATTACTAAATCTAAAGATTTGAGTACTTATTCAATTGACAACTTACTTGGCTCACTCATTGCTTACAAGCAAGGAGTGAACCAAAGAAATTTGGATGCAGGTGAGAAAAGAAAGGAGAAAGTTGTGGCATTGAAGGCCAACGACACGAGCTCCGACTCTTCCGGGTCTGAAAGCGATGAATTTGCCTTAATCATAAGGCAATTCAAAAGCTTTCTAAGGAAGAAACAAAAGTATCATCAAAAGAGGAACAAAGGGAAACAAAAATTTTAAGAGCTCTAATGACATGGTTTATTTTGAATGCAGGAAATCTGGACATGTGAAAGTTGACTGCCCTATACTCAAGGCTCACTCAAGCAAAGAAAAGGGTGAGGAGAAACCCAAGTCTAGGAAGGACAAAAAGAAATTTCAAAAGGCATTCTGGGCGGACTCTGCATCCAATTCATCTGAGACTGAACCTGAAGATGAGACAACAAGCCTGTGCTTAATGGCAGATGATCATCTTGATCAAGAAGAGGTATGTGAACTATCCTACGACCAACTCCTTGAAGTTTCTGAAAAAATTCATGCATCATATAGAAAGCTTAAGAAAACTCATGCTGCTTTGAAATTGGAGCTTTTGAATTTACAAAAGGAATATGAAATTTTGATTAAAGATCATTTAATAATTGATTCAAATCATATGGCTCTACTTGATGAATTTGATGATTTAAATAAAAATATTCTAAATTAATTGAAGAACATGATTCATTGAAAGTTTCATACACCTCACTTGAATCTGATTTCAAAAAATCTAAAGAGATAGAGCAAAATTTGAGAATTGATAATGATGCTTTAAAAGATACTAACTTAAGGATTAAAAATGAATTCGATGCACTTAAGAGAAATTGGATGACACCTACACTTAATCAAAAGCCAAAACCTAGGAAGAAGCATTACTACCCAAACCATTTAAGAAATCCTTTTCTTGGAGTTAGATGCTTTTCATGTGGCATGCTAGGACACATCTCACACACTTGCACTATTCACCATAGTACACATTAGGTGTGGAGACCTAAATTGCATGAGTCACAGCATAACACACATGCATTGCATTCTACTTTCATAAGAAGGAATCCAAACCTACTTGGATTCCTAAATCTGAAATTTGATGATTTTATAGGTCAACTCTCACAAAAGGCCTCGAGAGAGTATGTGGTACCTAGACAGTGGATGCTCTCGACATATGACTGGCGATGCCAATCTATTCATTTTTCTGGAGACCAGGATAGGAGGCAAGGTTACTCTTGGAGACAAAACCACCAGGAAGGTGGTAGGTACAGGTATAATTGGTAATTCCAAGAACCTTATGATTGAAAATGTTTTGCTTATAGATGGATTAAAACACAACTTGCTCAGCATCAGTCAACTTTACGACAAGGGCTTCTTCATACAATTATTTGCAAATTCATGCATTATAATTTTAAATAACAACACTATTTTGTAGTAAAAGAGGATCAACAACGTGTACATGCTTTATTTAAATAACATTGAATGCGCTGCACCTTTTGGCTTAAAAACTGTTGTTGATGATTCATTGTTGTGGCACAGAAGATTATGTCATGCTAGTATGAAATCCCTTAGGAAAGTGACCCAAAAAGACCTAGTTAGAGGTGTCCCCAAACTGAAATTTTCTAAAGATCACCTTTGTGATGCCTGCCAATTAGGAAAGCAAGTACACTCCTCTTTTCACCCCTCTAAGGACATTAGCACCTCTAAACCTTTATAAGTCCTTCACATGGATTTGTTTGGACTCATTAGCACTGCCAGCTTGGGAGGGAAAGTCTATGATTTTGTAATTATTGATGACTACTCGAGGTTCACTTGGACTAGATTTCTTTCACACAAAAATGAGTCTTTTGAGGAGTTTAGAACATTTTTTTACTTGGATTCAGAAAAAGCTAGGTTGTGAGATCTTGACCATCTATAGTGACTATGGGGGAGAGTTTCAAAATGAAAGGTTCAGAAATTTTTGTGAGGACAAGGGGATTAGCCACAACTTCTCAGCTCCTAGGACCCCTCAGCAGAACGGGGTAGCTGAAAGGAAGAACCGGACCTTAGTGGAAGCTGCTAGAGCCATGCTTGCTAAGTATTTACTTCCAAAATACTTTTGGGCTGAAGCGGTTAACACATCTTGTTATGTGTTGAATAGGGTGAATGTTAGAGCCAAACTAGATAAGACACCCTATGAGATCCTTAAGGGTAGGACACCCAATCTTTCCCACCTTCATGTCTTTGGTTGTAAGGTTTTCATTCTCAACAATGGGAAGCCTCACTTAGGAAAATTTGATCCAAAATCTGATGAAGGAGTGTTCTTGGGATATTTTTGTGTTGGGAAGTCTTTTAGGTTGTTTAACAAGATAACTTTGATGGTGGAAAAAACTACACAATTAGTGTTTGATGAGTTTGATCCTAGAATGCCTGGAGTTGAGGATGATGATGTTGTTGGAGAGATTACCACTGGAGTAGAAAATTTGGAAAAGGGAGTAGAACACCAAAACACTGAAGGAGTAGGAGATGTTACCCAAGGAGTAGAAAATGTAGATCTGGAGGAAAGGGTTGGACCTTCACACACCTTGCCTAGAGATTGGAGATACTCTATAAGTTGCCCCAAAGATTTGATCTTAGGAGACCCTTCTATTGGAGTTAGGGCTAGACATGGACTTAGGAAGGAGGTGAACCACTCTGCTTTTACCTCATTAACTTAACCCACCAACATAAACCAAGCCCTTTTTGATGAGTTTTGGATTTTAGCCATGCAAGAGGAATTAAACTAATTTGTTAGGAATGATGTTTGGGAGCTTATAGAAAGACCTAAGGAACAAAGTGTAGTTGGAACCAAGTGGGTCTTTAAGAACAAGGTGAATGATTATGGAGTGGTGGTTAGGAATAAAACAAGATTAGTGACTAAGGGGTATAACCAAATAGAAGGGATAGATTTTGAGGAGACTTTTACCCCTATAGCTAGATTGGAAGACATAAGAGTGCTATTAGCCTTTCCCTGTTATAAAGGATTTAAGCTTTTTCAAATGGTTGTTAAGAGTGCCTTTTTAAATGGGGAAATAAAAGAAGATGTGTTTGTAGAACAACCCCCAGGTTTTGAGAGTTCCCAATTTCCAAATCATGTTTTTAAATTAAAAAAGGCCCTATATATTTTTAAGCAGTCACCCAGAGCTTGGTATGAGAGGTTTCGCACATTCTTACTAGAAAGGGAGTTTTTAAAGGGAGCGTAGACACCACCATTTTTCTTAGAAAAGTTGGCGATGATTTGCTCATTGTTCAGATTTATGTGAATGACATACTTTTTTGATCTTCTGATAAGAAACTTTGTGATGAATTCTCTAAAATAATGAGTAAAGAGTTTGAGATGAGTATGATGAGAGAGTTATCCTACTTTTTGGGGTTTAACATAAAATAATTAGATTATGGAACCTTTCTAAATCAATCAAAATATATAAAGTACATTTTGAAGAATTATGAGATGGATAAAGACAAGCCAATTAATACTCCCATGACTTCTAATGTTCCGTTGGATAAGGACCCAAGTGGTAAGTCTGTTGATCAGAAGAAATATAGAGGCATGATTGGATATTTACTTTACTTGACAGCTAGCTGACCTGATATAATGTTTAGTGTTTGTCTTTGTGCTAGATTTCAAGCTAATCCTAAGGAATCCCACCTTACTGCAGTTAAGAGAATTTTTAAATACCTTTTGGGGACCCAAGGATTAGGAATTTGGTACCCTAGGAACAACACTTCTTTTGAGATTTTTGGATTTTATGACTCTTATTTTGCATGATGTAAGGTTGATAGAAAAAGCACTTATGGAACTTGTCAATTCATAGGACAATCTTTAATCTCATGGTCTAGTAGAAAATAAAACTCGGTTGTACTTTCCACTGCTGAAGCTGAGTACATGGCCTTAGGAAGTTGTGTGGCCCAAGTCCTTTGGTTGAAATAACAAGTATTAGATTTAGGATTACCTGTAGGCACCATCTCAATTTTTTGTGACAATACTAGTGCCATCTGCATCTCTAAGAATCCTATCCAACATTCAAGGACTAAGCACATTGATATTAGACATCACTTTATTAGAGACCATGTGACAAAGGGGGACATTGAGTTACACCATGTGATAACTGAGAATTGACTGGCTAACATCTTTACTAAACCACTAGCCTTCGACACTTTTAGCTCTTTAAGGACTAGATTGGGTGTGATTGACATAAATGCATGAACTTAATTTTTATTTGCTTTTCTTTTTCGTTCTTCTTCTTTGCTTGTCTTTTTCTTTCTTCTTCTTTTCTTAATTTATTTCTTTAAGTTTTTTTAATTGTTGTGTTATTTTTATACTTTTTTAATCATCGCTGAAATGATATCGTATGCCTTGTTCTTGCTTTTAAAAATTTGTAATCAATGTTTTACATCTCTTAATCCATTAAAGGGTAGAAATATACCGTTGATTGTGTCTCTTTCTCTAACATATTTTAGTGGAACAATTTTGTTTTCTAATCAATATTATATCTCAAATTAACAAATGGAGTATGTAATTAAGATCTTTTCTATCCTTGCTACAACAAATCTATCTTGTATGTATAATGATCAAAGTCTTTTGTCACATCAAGAGTTCCTCGTTACTCTTGTTATTGCAATTATTTCATATGATTATTGATTCTATTTTGTGGATTATTCTTCTCTATATTAGAGAGTGAGTTTTTCGTCTCTAACATCTAGAAGATATACTCACAACTAAGATTATTTAAGAGTTTTTGAAAGAGAATGTAGCTTCCAAAAAGAAAGTGGCCAATGATGCCAAAATCTAAAGATGCGCAATGATGCCAAATTAAAAATAAATATATACACAAAGTGTATCAAAAAAGAAGCGCAAAGCGCCATTCAAATTGACAAGAGGCATAAAATGAGCCCACCAAAAGCAAGCTCTCTTCTCCTTTCAAAAACTTTTAAAACTTGGAAGAATTCATATATCACATGATAAAATCAAATGCTTGATTTAAACTTTTTGCGATTGTGACATAATTACTTTGATACATTATTCTATAAGATATTTTCTCTGAAATCAAGTGGTGAACGGATCCTTTTTCATATCCAGTTGAATTTTTTGAGTTAGGTTATTGATTTCAAAAGGCTACTTTACCCTAAAAGAAGTTCGAGTTTAGGGTTAACATGATCGAATATTCTACCATTTTTTAGATTTTTGATGTTGTTAAATCATTAACTTACAAATCTTTAAAATCAATTACATAGAAGACTACATCATGTTCATGCCTTGTTAAAAAAAGGGGGTTTTGCCTACTTTATTTCTTCATTTCCTCCTACTTTTTGAGATGTCAAAAGGGGGAGTAGGATGTTTGAGTGTTTTCACTATGTTATGAATTCTGAATTTTGGAAGCTTTCTATTTTTGCACTATTATTTTAAAATTAATCGTCTGAGTGTTTTGCCATCATCAAAAAGGGGGAGATTATTGTAAATTTGTTTTCATGGAATATGTTTTAATGATTAGCAAACACTCTTGTTTCTCTATGACTGCCTTTTCTACTAACATTTCAGGGCCACAAGATCGGACGGAAATCGAAACCAGCTCAAGTTTGGGTAGACTAGGTCTGAGTTAGTCTATAATTTTCTTTTTTCCCTTTCTTGAGTCAATTGTAACCATTGAAGTGTTTTGATGATAAGTAACCCTACACACACTTAAGTGATTTTTCTATCTGATTTAGAATTTCTATTTTTACTCACATCATCCCGGATGATATTTATATCGTCCTAGACGATCGGGTTCAAAACAAAAGTCCTAATCATGACATAGTGTTAATGCAGCCATCATTAGTCGATCAGCCTGGACGATATATGTATCGGCCACGATGATAGACTCAAAATAGAAAGAATCAACCTCCTGATCTATTTAGGAATTCTTTATTTTTGGATATCAACAAGGACGAGCGTGTATCGGCCTGGACAATTTGATACAATTATGCCTAAATTAATCAGGCAATTAAGGAAAGCAATTAAGATGATTGATACGATCACATTGTCCTAGATGATCTCAAGATTGGTCGGGACGATCAGTTCAAAAACCTTAGTTGCTCCTGGACGATCAATATCGGATAGCTCACATTCCGGGCGATGGTCTGGCTGATCAAGATCGGCCAGCTCAAATTCTGGGTGATCCTCTGGATGATTTTTCTCTGATTTGAACTAATCATCTGGGACGATCGTGAGATCGACCGGGATGATCGTGAGATTGACCAGGACGATCTTTAGATCGACCAGGATGATCAAGCTATTTTGGAATCATCCAGAACTCTTTTCAGAGTGATTGTCTAGATGATAATCTGTGATTTGAACTAATCATAAAGGAAAATTTATAATCGTCCTCGATGATAGGAACACTTTTCTTCTATTCATCCCAAATCGTCTCGGTTGATTAGGCTTAAATTGCACTGATCGTACTTGACGATATTAATATCATCCTGGATGATAATGTCGACAACTTGCAATTAATAAGCTGTTTTGAAGCTGTTCTATTTAAGGGCTATTGTTTAACATTTTGAATAATTTTTTGCTGCTTTCTTGACTTGAGAAAGCCTAGAGGAGAGAGAGAGAGAGGATCTTATGAGGGGGAGCTTGTGAGGGAGATTCACAAGGGTTGCTCCAAGCATTTTTCCACTTCTTCTTCCATTAGAGTCTTGTGTCCTTGGAAGGGTTGGGAGAGATAATCTTCAGGGATTAATCGAGGTTCTCTGCCTACTTTAGGAGGAAGCAAAAGGAGTTGGGTTCTCTGCCTTATCGGGGTGGCAAAAAGGACATTTTGTAAGGGCTTCTCTGCCTTGCTGTGGTAGCAAAAGAAGAGTCACTTTGGTAGTGCAATACTCGGAGGGCGCCTCTGAGGAGTGGACGTAGGTCAAGTTAACCAAACCACTATAAACCCTTGTGTTGTTTTTCTTGCTTCCGCACTTAATTTTTTCGCACATATTTTTTTATGGTGATTTTGGTTTGAGCATTGTTGTCTTCGGTTTAAAGATTTTTTAAAAAATACCAATTCATCCCCCCCGCCTCTTGGTTAGTCTTGGGCCAATTCATAAGGGACTAACATCCCTAACGAACTTTCAACTCCCATGACCTCCAGTGTACAGTTGGATAAGGACCCAAGTGGGAAGTCTATTGATCAAAAGAAGTACAGAGGGATGATTGGATATTTACTTTTCCTGACTACTAACCGACCCGATATAATGTTTTGCATTTGTCTTTGTGCTAGATTTCAAGCTGACCCTAAGGAATCCCACCTGACTAAGTTAAGAGAATTCTTAGATACCTTTTAGGTACCCAAAACTTAGGAATCTGGAACCCTAGGAACATCACTTTTTTTGAGATTATTAGATATTCTGATTCTGATTTTATAGGATGTAAGGTGGATACAAAAAGTACTTCTAGAACCTGTCAATTCATAAAACAATATTTAGTCTCCTGGTCTAGTAGAAAGCAAAACTCTATTGCACTTTCCACCGCTGAAGCTGAGTACATTGCTTTAGGAAGTTGTGTGGCCCAAGTCTTTTGGTTTAAAAAGCAAGTACTGGATTTAGGATTAACTATAGGCACCATCTCAGTTCTTTGTGACAACACTAGTGCCATATACATTTCTAAGAATCCTTTCCAACATTCAAGAACTAAGCACATTGACATACGGCATCACTTTATTAGAGACCATGTGACTAAGGGAGACATTGAGTTATAGCATGTGGCGACTGAGAATCAACTGGCTGACATATTAACTAAAACACTAGCCTTCGACACTTTCAGCACTTTAAGGACAGATTGGGTGTGATTGACATTAATGCATGATCTGTATTTCTACTGATTTTTTATCAGTTGATTACATTGCTTTATTTTTTTGGTAGTTTTTGTTATTTATTTTTTTATGTAGTTATTTTCCTTGCTTTTGGTACTTTAGTTTTCGTATGCCTTAATTTGTTTTTCTAATCATCGTTGTAATGATATCTTATGCCTTATTTTTGTCTTTTTAAAAATTTGTAGTTAATATTTTACATCTCTTAATCTACTAAAGGATAAAAACACCGTTGATTGTGTCTCTTTCAATAAACCTATTTGGTGGTGAAATTTTCTTTTCTAAATAAGAGTCTATCTCAAATTAACAACTAGATTTTATAATTGAGATCTTTCTACCTTGCTACAGTAATCTAGCTTATGCTATAATAATCAAAGTTTTTTTTACTTCAAGATTTTTTGTTATCCTGTTATTGCATCTCTCATATGATTTTTGATTATGTTTTGTGGCTTGTTCTTTCGTATATTAGATAGTGAGTTTTTCTTCTCTAATATCTAGAAAATATACTCACAACTAAGAATATTTAAGAGTTTTTGGAAAAGAATCTAGCTTGCAAAAAATAATAAAAAAAAAGTGGTCAATGATGCTAAAAGCAAGGCCTCTTTTAAAAGTTTCACGAGAGAGAGAAACTCTGGTTTTTACGAGAGATTTTGAATTTCTAAATTGTGGGATTCCTGGTTTATTGATGGCAAGCAACGGTCGCCGATCATC
Organism: Dendrobium catenatum; assembly: GCF_001605985.2. Taxonomy (NCBI): domain Eukaryota; kingdom Viridiplantae; phylum Streptophyta; class Magnoliopsida; order Asparagales; family Orchidaceae; genus Dendrobium; species Dendrobium catenatum. The sequence continues at coordinate 232,441 of NW_021319486.1, forward strand.
TTTGGCCGGGGCACCCTCTGAGGATCGTCGATCAACTAGACGCTCAATTCCTGGTGTTGCTTTTGGAGGATCGACGTCTCCACCAGCTTTTGGAGACAGAAGTATATCGTTTAACAGAGCAAATATCAGAATGAAAAAGCCTTTGATTATTAACGAGGGAGGATTACTGTTGAAGAAGAAAGATTCCGGAGCAATCGGAAAAGGTAAAGGTATATTGCAAGAAGGCAAAACGGAAATCTTTTGTTCCAAAGGGACGACTTTGCAAAGCTTTGAAGATGCTGGTAAAATTTCTGCAACTTTTTTAGAGAAGGATGCAAATCAATCAATGGGAGCAGAGGAGAGATCGTCGGTTTGTTATGAGAAGGATGATAATCTGGTCAAATTGGTAGATATGTCTGAGAAAGCGATTAATAATGAAGGAGATAAAGTTTCGCTATCTGGAACTAGTAAAAATTCTGAATTGAATGAAGTCCGGAAATGCAATAATGGAGAATTAGCTGGATGCACTAATATGAATGTAGAAATGTCTGAAAGACCTGTTACTGGGAATAATTTTAATGCTTGGGAGAAGAAACAAAACATCAGAGTTGATGAATTGGATTTCGGTAATTTCTTATCAGAAGATGGAAAAACAATCAAGCTTCATGATTAAAAGGTGGTAGAAAATTCAAATAAGCTAATGAATTCATTAGTTGTCAAAATCTTTGGTGATGAAATTTCCTTTTCCTCAATCATTTTTGAGCTAAGAAAGCAGTGGTCTATTTTTGGAAATTTTCATATTACAATACTAGGAAGAGGATGGTTGCTATGCTCGTTCTATGATCCTTGCCGTGTGGAAGCAGTATTAACCAATGGGCCTTGGTTTGTAAATGGCAACATTGTTGGGATTGATAGGTGGACTCAAAGTTTTAATCCAAATTCTCTTAAAGTACTTACATCTCCTATTTGGAT
>NW_021319486.1:238025-272881 GCF_001605985.2 Dendrobium catenatum
GACCAAGTCATTTGAGCCATTTAGTGTATCTTTTTTGCTTTTAGTTGGCCACATTTGCTAAATTTGGCAAATGATTGCATGGATCGGCTTTTTATTTGTAAATCCGCACGCCTTAAACCCTACCTATAAAAAGAGGACTAGGGGAAGCACCTATGACATTTTTAGTTATATATTAGCTCGAAGTCTCATACTTTTGGGTAATATAATGAAATCCCATAACTTTCTAGACCCTCTTCTACTCTCTTATTATTTAGCCTTTATTGTGAGTAGGGTTATGGTGTTGCCTATGAATGAACTTGGATCCAACAAAAACAGTGATTTTCTGTGATGGGAAATTTTTAAAGCTATCTAGTACATCCACAATATGACCTTTTTGAAGAGAGAAGACTTGGACTGACAATGGTGAGTAGTGATGAAAGTGTGATAAACATGTAATGCTCCTATTAACTCTAAGAGAACCATGCCTTTTGCAATAACAATGTTGCTTAATTGTTTTATAACTTCAATTATATGCTGCATATTGTTGATTGTATTTATCTAATCATTTTATAAAGTCTTCATTTTTTCCATCTGAGTTGGACACCTTAATTTGGATATAATGCCAATCTCTTATGAACGTTGTGCACAATGAATTATTAGTTTACCATGCATTAACACTAGTTTTTAAGATAACTGGCTTTTCATTGGCAACAACACATGAATCTTTTGTGATGTTATGTAGTTACTTGAACAACTTATGATTTAAGAAAAAAAGAATGAACTATCAGTTAGCAGGCAGTGAATAAACTTTATTTCATCATTTGAGGTTGCATTGCTTGTGATTAATTTGTTGTTAAATTTTTTATTCAACATCAAAGATCCACAAATATATTTTAATGTGTGTGCGTGTGTTGACTTAATTGAATAGCTTGATGCATTGTATAATTGGTTGAATTTCTATGTTAGGCTACCACAGAAAAAAAATTTATGGCTCCCTCATAAGGGGTGTAAACAAGCCGAATAAAAATGAATAGCAGCCAAGTTCGACTCGATTAACTAAATATTGAGCCGAAACAAATGGGCCAAAAATTGTTAAAAATCTTTTTTTAAAATTGAATTTTTTATTATCAAACCGAACACAAACAATTAGGTAAGTTGATAACCAACATGACAATTTTTCAATTGGTGGCTTTGTTAATATGTAAAAGTTTATAATTTTGTTAAATTACAATGGCTTTTATGTATCATAGAATATAAAATATGTATTTTATAAGATTTTAATGGCATATTTGATGGTTTCCAATAAAAAGTACTAAAATTATATATATATATATATATATATACATATATATACATACACACACACACACAAAAAGTGTATCTAAAATAAAAAGATGTGCAACGTGCACCATTTAATGGATAAGAGGCATAAAATGAGTCCATCAAAAAGCAAGCTATCTTCCTTTTCTTCCAACTCTTAAAACTTAGAAGATTTCATATATCACTTAAGATTTTCTAGGACTTGATTTCGAATTTTGCGATTATAACAAACTACTTTGATCTATTATTCTATACGATATTTTTCTAAAACCAAGTCTTGATCGGATCTCTTTTTCTTATCCAATTAATTTTTCTGAGTTAGGCCTTTTGATTTCAAAAGACGATTTTACCCTAAAAGAAGTCCGAGCTTAGGGTTAACATGATCAGATATTTTATCATTTTTTGGATTTTTGATGTTAACTCATTAACTTAAAATTTTTTTTAAATCAATCACATGGAGACTATATTATATTCATGCCTTGATTTAAAAAAAAAAACATTGTTTTTTTGCTAGTTTTTAAGCCTTTTTCATGTTTTATCATTGTTATTTTTAGTTGATTTTATTATTTTTGGGCCTTTTCTGATAATCTCCATCCTTCCTCTGATTTCAATTTTTTTATCACATCATCCTGGACGATATTTATATCGTCCTGGACGATTTGCTCATCTTTCTTCAAAAACTCCATCTGCTGAATATTTTGACTTTTCTTCTCTTCATCATCCTTGATGATCCACTGTCATCCTAGACGTTATGATCGTCCTCTCCTATAATCATCTTGATTGTCCTAGCTGATACATTTTGTCCTAGACGATGCATTTATTGGTAATCATTCTATCTGATACACCTATTCATCTTGGACGATACACATGTCAGCTTGTTTAAAATCTATAAATTCACCCAGGATGACCCATTTTTTGGTCAATCATCCTAGACGATCCACTGTTCGTCCTGGATGATACATGTGACATATGATTAAAAACATTTTAAATTTGGCTAGTATGATCCATTATTGAGCATCATTTTGGATGATCCACATAATCGGCCTAGACGATATGCTTTTTCAACATTCATCCAGTCTAACTCCTCGGGATGATTGCCTGTGTCTAATAATCCCGGATGATATCTGATCATCCCGGATGATCAAACTACCTTTTTGACTAATCGATCAGCCGCAATAATTACACCAGATAGTCCTAGACGATCCTTCAATTGGCCTGGATAATCCGACCGATCATTTAAATTTTGAGCCATCCAGCAAGATTTTTCACACCAAACTCTTTTTTTGGCTTCTTCTTTCCTGTTCCTTGCTATTATCTGCTAATGGCTGGCGGTAAGTGTTCTCATCACTTGTTTGGAAGCTCCTCGAGGGCCACACTGAACTCTTGATTTCAGGAGGCAGACGATCAAGCTGCCTACCACCGATACAAAGATTGCAGCATTACTCTCTCCAAATCAATCAATCCAAACCACCTCTCTTATCTGGTACTCGACCTTTTCACTCACACCTCTTTATGTTTTATTCTCACTCTTGTAATCCCTTTTAAATCAAAACTTCTCTTTGAATTTTATGCCAACCTCCGAATCAATTCTTCCTACACTGCTCTCACCTCGTATGTGAATCGATGGCCTATCGAGATCACATACCAGGATTGTGCAGAATTGCTACAGCTTTCCACCACTGGGGATAAGCTGCATACCCTAGTTTCTGATCCTGATTTTAACTGGGCTACGACCAATCACTTTCTTCGTCACACCAATGCCCCCTTTCATCTTGAAGAGAGTAGCTCTTTACTTAAAGATGCTAGGATGATCCAATACGTCCTTCGCACCTATGTGATTCCCAAAGCTGGTGACCGAATCCATATCACTCCTCTTCTTTCACTCACCACTTTTTACATCACGGACAATCGTGAATTCAATGCAACCGACCTGATCTTTTGCTACATCAAACATTTGACTATAATTCGAGATCAAGGTCATAGAAGGAAGCCCAATCTTGCTATAGGACACATCATTGCATATGTTCTAGAATCTAAATACAACTTTCAATATCCTGCTCCTCCCGACCTTTAGCCACCCTTCTACTCCAATATTTCCTTCAACATCCTTCATAGTACTCATCTCCACCCAAGAGATGAGGAAGCTTAGGGGGCCGAGGAGGAGGAGGGTCCCACTCCTCATCCTGCACCTGTTCCTCTCTGCCAACACTCTCAGCTGGATCAGTTGGTGGAGAGATTTGATCAGTGGGAGGCCCACTTTAAGGCCTACGTTGCTGTACAGGAGCAACAACATACTGAGGACATCATCCGCATGCAGCAGCAATACGACCAGGATATGGCCTGATTTAGATCTCAGTTTGCCACATTGACCAGTTACTTTTCACCACCACCACCACCACCTCCTCCGTCTGATAATCAGGATCCCTCATTTTTCTAATTTTTTTTTATTATGTTATTTTTCTATAGTTTGTTTTTCTTATGATTATTTTAGTTTCTATTCTATTTTTTAGTTTCCTCCTCTTTTTTATGATGTCAAAAGGGGGAGTAGTATGTTGTACCTTGAACTTTGATACTGGAATTTAGTAAACTGCTTTTGGTTACACTGTTTCCATTAGACTGTCAAAACTGCTTGAAATTTTTTGATTATGTTTTCCATCATCAAAAATGGGGAGATTGTTGCAAATCTAAGTTTATGGATTAGACTTTTGATGATAGCAAACATTCATAATTGTCTGCGACTGCCTTGCCTACTAATTTTTTAGGTCCACAAGATCAATTGCAACTCAAGCCAGCTCAAGATTGGGCAGATTTAGTTTGAGTCAGTTTATAATTTTCCCTTTCCTGAGTCTATTATAAAAGTGGTTTCTGATGCTAAGTAACCTTGCACACACACACTTGAGGGGTTTTCTGTTGTTTTTTTGTTTTGAGTACATCATCTTGGATGATGTTTATATCAGCCAGGATGATCCGACTAAAAATAAAAACCCTGATTAGGGTATCCTGGTTAAGGCAGCCGTCATTAAGAATATCATCTTGGACGATCCTTGTATTGGCCAGGATGATAAGCTCAAATTAGAAAGAATTAGTCGCCAAATCTATTTAGGTAAGATTTATTTTTGGACATCGGCCAGGCCGATCCATTACATTAGAATGGATGATTTAACACAATTATGCCTAAATTAATTTGGTAATTAAAAAAAGCAATTAAGGCTTGATTGATATGATCACATCATCCTGGACGATCGCAGGATCATCTGGGACGATCAGTTCAAAAATCCTTGGTTACTCCTGGATGATCAAACATCGGCCAGCTCTTTTTCGAGTGATCTTCTGAATGATTTTCCTCAATTTTAAACTAATCGGCCGGGATGATCGTGAGATCAGCCTGGACGATCAAGTAATTTTGGATCATCCAGACCTCCTTTCTGAGTGATTGTCTGGCCGATAATCTGTGATTTGAACTAATTATATATGATGATATTTTATCATCCTAGATTATGTGAACAAAATTTCTTTTGATCATCCCATATCGTTTCGGCTGATTGAGCTTAATTTGTACTAATCATATAAGATGATAGAAATATTATCCTGGATAATAATGTTGGTTCTTGAAATTCTATTTAAAGGACCTAAATTTTCTCATGCTTAAGACCTTGAGTGCTGCTATCTTGACCTGAGAGAGCTTAGGGAGAGGGAGAGAGAGAGAGAGAGAGAGAGAGAGAGAGAGAGAGAGAGAGAGAGAGAGAGAGAGAGGAACTTGTGAGGGGGAGTTTGTGAGAGGGTTCACAAAGGTTGCTCCAAGCAAGGTTCCAAGTCGTATTCTCGATTCTTCATCCTTCATCCTTGGGAGGTTCTTGGGAGGTCTACTTCAACAAATGGTCCGGGTTCTCTGCCCGCTTTAGGAGGAAGCAAAACGAGTCGGTTCTCTACCGCACCGGGTTGGTGAAAAAGAGTCTGTTTTAAAGGTTTCTCCGCCTAGCTGTGGGAGCTAAATGAGAGACACTTAGTTAGTGCAATATTTGAAGGGTGCCTCCAAGGCGTGGACGTAGGTCAAGTTTTGACCGAACCATTATAAATCCAGTGTGATCTTTCTTTGTTTTATTTTCGTATTTAATTTTTGCATCCGTTACTCTTTGTGGTGAATTATTTTGGTTTTAGTTTTGTGCTTTGCTTAAGAAAATTTTTAAAATACCAATTCACCCTCCTTCTTGGTTAGCCTCGGGCTAGTTCCTAAGAGCTTAACATCCCTAACTAACTTTCACTTGTTTTATTGTTCATATTATTTTTTTACTATTGATTGATATTAATTGCATATATTATTTACCATTTTTACTTATGGATTATTGATTAATATTTATTTGAAATGGAGCATATTGAGCTCTTATCTTGTATTGAATGTAGTGATATGATTTTGATAATCGTTTAGGCTTTATAAGCTCATTATATGACTTTTGTTAATTTCAGTTCTAGTAATGGGTCTGCACCCTCTAAACTGAGGATGATTAGTATTTTTTGGTTTTATTTTATTTGTATTTTGTGTTATTATTTTATAATCATGAGGTTTAAAATAGATGGACTGAATTTGTTAAAATCTCTTTGTTATTATAAATTACATTTTGAAATAATGAATATATAAATATTTTGATGTATATAATTTATAGTTACTTTTGTTGGATTTTTTTTTAAATGATGAATATTTAGTGACTCTGACAATTTAATTAACAGTTAAAAATAGATAATACTTCTAAAATTAGGTCTTAAGGCATTACATTAGCTCTTCTTGGGAGGCAACCCAAGAATTATATGAAATTGATGCTAGAAGATTGTGTGTGCACCTTATTTTGTTAGGGGATAGAATTCTACTTTTTAGGTTTGATTTGTGTCTTATAAATGTTGAGTGTGTGTTAGTCTTTATTTAGTATGTTAAAAGTTCAATGAAAAATTTATCCCCCCCCCCCCCACTACAACGTTATACCCTGAAGCATCACAGCGCTATGTTAATAATTAAAAAAATTATTAAATTCGATCATGTTGTAGCAATAAAGGAGTATAGCATTAGAGTGTCAAATCATCACTTGGAGCATTATAGTGTTGGCCATGTAGCCTTTCATCATGGAGATCTCTATTTATTTTGATCCTATTAAGCATTTCAATACCACATCTAATGTTGTAATACTTAGTCAATTCATAAATATGGTAGATGAAGCACTATGGTGGAAGTCGATTTGAATGGCACAATGGTGCCATATATTGAGCACCGCAACTATCTCAACCTAACTTGATATGACCCAATAATATACATGTTAAACTATATCTGATTATGGCAAGACACAACCCCCAAGATCTAGTTAGAGAAATAATGAAATGAAACTTATAATTTATATACTATATATAGCTACTATTTAATGCAATATAACGTAGAAGATTACTAAATCTCAAAATTGATTTTTATATATCATTCAACAAATATATACAATATGAGGTATCTGTAATAGTGCTTAGCAATAACCAATAAATAAAATTAAAGCTAAGCCTGCAAAATAAACTAACCAAAAGGGCATACCTACAACACAGATCTGAGCCCGCTATCTAAAACTACTCAACTAGAAAAAATGAAAGAAAAAATAGGAATGAGCTAGAACAATTAAGTAGACTATCATAGCCTAAAATAGAAATCAATAACTAAAACCAAAATGAAAGTTTGTTAGGAATGTTAAGCCCTTATGAGCTAGTCCCGAGGCTAACCAAGAGGGGGGGGGGCTGAAAAACTTCTTTAAATAAAAGAGAAATCTTTTTATATCTTGCAACAGGAATGAATTAAATCAGTAATAAAAATATCAATCAAAGAGTTCACCCAAGCAGTTAATCACAACAAAAATAAAGTGCAAAAATAATAAAGATAAGAACACACCAGATTTATAGTGTTTTGGTCAAACCTTGACCTACGTCCGCTCCTCGGAGGCGCCCTCCAAGTATTGCACTAAACTCGGTGTCTCTCCTTTAGCCCCCACAGCTAGGAGGAGAAACCCTTACAAAATCATTTCCACCTTCCCCAGTGCAGCGGAGTAGCTGGGTCCTTTGACACCAAAGAGATCTTCTTCTTTCCAAAATTTCCCTCAAGATGAACCTTGAATTGATGGTACTAAGGTGCAAGCTTGCTGAAGAAACTGTGTGAACCCCCTCCACACTCCCTTGAAACCCCCTCCAAGGATCTTCTCCCTCTATCAAACTCCACCCTTTCCTCTCTCCCTTTTAAGCTCTCTCTTCAAGTTTTCTCCATAAGAAATGAAGCCTCAATGGCTACCAAAGACACTTTCAAAGTCTTTGACAAAGCTTAAATAGAAGAGCTCCAAAAAGGCTCTTAAATACACCAAATTGACATTATCATCTAGGATGATTGTAGGAATTTCCCGTTCGATGCACTTAAAAAGTGGGCTTCATAAAACTCTAAAAACTCAATTTTGGCGCCAAATATTATCCCGAACTATTACAGGATTGTCCCGTATGATGAGCTTCAAAAGAGAGCGAGCTCCAAAAAACCCTAAAAACTCAATTTTGGCATAAAAAATCATTTTGGATGATCACAACATCATCCAGTACGATGTGCAGAATTTGACCTGATAGTCTCGGACGATATTAAGATAGTCCAAGACGATATGTGCAAACTTGTACAGATCATCCAAGACAATATTGTGGATCATCCGGGATGATTAGAAGAAAAATTATGGTATTTCAGATTGGACGATTTAGGAAAATCAAGTATGTCAGCAAACATCATCCTGTATGATATACAGATTATCCAGAATGATCAGATCGAAAAATTTAACCATAATTAATCCCCTAATTATAGGATTAATTTAGGCATAATTTGTATTGATCATCCTGGATGATCAAGATCATTCGGGATGATTAGAACAAAAAATAAATATTAAAATCTTGCCTAAATTTGCATTGGTGACTATTTTTCAAGATCATAAAGAATCATCCTAGATGATGCAAAATTATGTAGTACAATTAGTTCAAAACTTGATCTTCTTGATTTGACTATATCTCACTCCCTTGAGTGTATGCGTGCATGGTCACCAAGCAAGCATACTCCCTTACAGGACTAGACTCAAGAAATTAAAAATACATAAATGAATATTACAAATAAATTATGTTCTACCAAACCTTGAGTCTTGAATGGTGCATCATATTCCTGAAAAGTTAGTATACACACAAGCAAACATATATTGCAAATACAAGTTTATAATTGAAAGTGAGCCATAATATTTGTTATCATCAAAAATATAAACTCATAAGCTCGAGGTTCAAAAATCTCCCCCTTTTTTATTATGAAAAATATTACTGGTTGAATATGTAAAACTGAAAATATTTTCTCCTAATCTCCCCCTCACTAGAATAATAATTTAAAAATAGGAGAATATAAAACTTTTATTAATTATTTTTTTAAAGGATATAAATACAATGGTACGTTAACCATCTCTCCCTTTTTTATGATGGCAAATATTACTGGATGAATTTCCAAAATAGAAAACATTTTCTATTAATCTCCCCCTCACTAGAATAATAATTTAAAAATAGGGGAAGATCATTTTTTTTATTATTTTTTCAAAGGATACAAATACAACAGTAATAGAGACTAAAGGTTTACGCTTGAGTAGATCTAAGACGGAACATATGGAGTGTAATTTTAGTAGTAATAGACCTATTGAGGGGATTGTGACTTGGGCGATCAAGCCATTAATAAAAGTAAATGTTTTAGATATCTTGGATCTATTATTCAGAGTGATGGTGAAATAGATGGGGATATTATCAACATAATTCAAGTTGGATGGTTGAATTGGAGGAATGCATCGGGCTTGTTGTGTGATAGAAAAGCACCCCTCAAACTTAAGGGAAAATTCTATAAGATGGTAGTGAGGCCTACAATGATTTATGGTGCTGAATGTTGGCCATTAAAAGAGAAGCATAATACTAAGTGTGGCAGAGATGAGGATGCTCAGGTGGATGAGTGGCTTTCCCTTAGAGATAGGATATGAAATGAGCATATACGTGAAAAGGTTGGAGTAGCTTCAGTAGAAGATAAGATTAGAGAGAGTCACCTTAGATGGTTTGGTCACATAAAATGGTGTCCTTTCAATGACCCTATTAGGAGAGTAGAGGTATTAGATTGGACTTATGTTAAGAAAGGTAGAGGCAGACCTAAAAAGGCTTGGTTAGAAAATATTAGGTATGACCTTTCTTTATTAGATTTAAACGAGAATTTGACCTTTAATAGGACACAATGGAGAAAAAGGATTAATGTAGCCGACCCCACGTAGTGGGATAAAGGCTTGATGTTGTTGTTATTGTTGTTGTATACAAATATAATAGTACGTTCTCCCCCTTTGACATTATCAAAAAGAGAAAGGGCTTAAAAAATAAAAGGATCCTTGATCTAGTGAAAAAATCAAATATTCTTAAAATGAGAAAGTTATCTCTTGATTTTATTTAAAAACTTAGTAAGGAATGTATTGACAACGCTTAACCCAAAAAGGTTAGAAATTCAGAAATCGTTAATCCAATCTCAAGTTCTTTTAAAGGCTCAAAATCTTTTTAATCCAATATCTAAATCAAGGAACAAATTATAAAAAGAAATACTAATTTTTCAAAACTCTTTTCATAAAACATATATAATAGAAGATTAATACAAAAATTGGTGAATCAGGAATCATGCTTTTCAAGCTCAAGTATCGAAAATATTAAGGGTTTTCTTAAGCTTTAAGAAGTACAAAAAAGGTAAGCATTACTTTTTATAGGCTCATTTTATACCTCTTATCAAATTTTTGGCGCACTTTACGCATCTTTTAATTTTTGATATACTTTGTATATCTTTCTCAATTTTAGCGTCATTGCGCATCTTTTGATTTGGCATCATTGGACACTTTTTTTTTAGTATGCTACCTTTCTGAAATTAAAAAAAAAAAAAGTAAACTCATTCTATTGACAAAATGAAATACATGATTAAGAAAATTATGAGATAGATTCCATGACTTGTAAAAGATTCCTATTTGATAAAAAAAATGTAGGGAGATGAAAAAGATAAGTTTTAAAATCCAATTTATAATATGATGAAGATTTTGAATCAAAAGTAAAATACCTCTTTAAGAAAAGAGATAGATGGACAAAATTATGAGTTTCCTTCCTTTGACTATTTTTAGAGAAGTCAACCATAATGTTCATAAGAATTCAAGAAAAATAGGAGATAGATATTTCATTTTTAGAAAAGTGAATGTGTGTGTTGATTAGAGAGAACTTCACAAAAAAAAGTAATGACAAATTTAAATTTTAAAATAAAGATATAATGAAAAAGAATAAATCCAAAGAAAACATATAAAATAAAAAAATAATAAAAAAACATACACAAACAAATAAACACACAAATAAAGATTTAAACATCATCTTGCTCCTGGTCCAACGATTCAGAAGCAAGGTCTTCCCAGGAGATTTTTTGCTTTTCATTATTTGCCCTTTTTATAATTTGCTTAGCTTTACCCTTTTCTTTTGCAAGAAGAGTTCTCAAGTTAGGGCACTAATTTTTCATATGTCCAGGCTTCCTATATCCAAAGAAAACAATGTCAGAAAAAATCATAACATTATTACCATTTTTACCTTTTTTCTACTTTTATTGATGCTTATGCTTTGGTGAGCTTTTTAATTTGCTTGATAAGTCATCGCTTTCATCACCAATTAAGTCACTTTTCTCCTTGTTTTTAGCATTTAGCACTATCATCTCTCCTGCATCCATAAGTCTTTGGCCCAAACTTTGCTCGTAGGTAATGAGTGAGTCAATCAAATTATCAATAGAATATTCATTCAAAATTTTTTATTCATAAACAACAATAACTTTGAAATCAAACTTATCAAGTAGACAATATAGAATTTTATTGACTTTTTCAAAGTTTGAAAATTCATTACCTAAATCATGTAATGATATTACAATATGAATAAACTTAGTATACATGTCTAAGATCGTCTCATAAGATTTAATGCAAAATAATTCTTAATCATGAATTAAAGTATTCAACCTAGATTGCTTGATTTCACTAGAGCCTTCGTATATAGTGTGTAATTTATCCCAAATTTCCTTGCCAGCAGTGCACGTGGAAACAAATATACAATCTTCAGAATTTAAAGCACAGAAAAAATAGTTTACTGATTTAGCATTCAATTAAGCATTAATTTATTCTTCCCTAATCCATTGATTAAAAGGAATATTAGTTTTAATTCCATCTTTAACACATGAAGGTATAGAATAACCAGTTAAAATCATTTGCAATATTCGATAATCAATTGATTACAAGAAAGTATACATGTGAACTTTCCAAAAATCAAAAGCAATATTTTCAAATAAAGGTGATCGGATGATTGAATATCCTTCCAAAATATTACGATTATAAAAATTAGCCATAGATCAAAATTCAAAAGTTTTCAAAAACTCATTTTTATGAATCCCGCTCTGATACAACTTGAAAGTTTATTAGGGATGTTAAGCCCTTATGAACTAATCCCAAGGCTAACCAAGAGGGGGGTGGTGAAAAACTTCTTTAAATAAAAGAAAAATCTTTTTATATCTTGCAGTGGAAATGAATTGAGTCAAAAATAAAAAAGATCAATCAGAGAGTTCACCCAAGCAGTTAATCATAACAAAAATAAAGTGCAGAAATAATAAAGGAAAGAACATACCAGATTTATATTGGTTAGGTCAAACCTTGACCTACGTCTACTCCTCGGAGGTGCCCTCCTAGTATTGCACTAAACTCAATGTCTCACCTTTGGCCCCAACAGCTAGGTCGAGAAGCCCTTATAAAATCACTTCCAACTTCCTCGGTGTGATGGAGTAGCTGAGTCCTTTGACACTAAAGAGATATTCTTCTTCCCAAAACTTCCCGCAAGATGAACATTGAATCCGATGGTACTAAGATGCAAGCTTGCCGGAGCAACCGTGTGAACCCCCCTCCACACTCCCTTGAAACCCTCTCCAAGGATCTTCTCCCTATCTTAAACTCTTCCCTTTCCTCTCTCCCCTTCAAGTTCTCTCTTCAAGTTTTCTCTAGAAGAAATGAAGCCTTAATGGCTAACAAAGACACTTTTAAAGTCTTTGATAAAGATTAAATAGAAGAGCTCCAAAAAGGCTCTTAAATGAATCAAACTAACATTATCATGTAGGATGATTGCATGATTATCTCGTATAATAAGCTTAAAAAGTGGGCTTCAGAAAACCCTAAAAACTCAATTTCTGTGCCAAATATTGTCCAGGATGATTGCAAGATCGTCCTGTATGATGCGCTTAAAAAGAGGGCTTCATAAAATCCTAAAAATTCAATTTCAGTGCCAAAAATCATCCTGAATGATCACTGGATCATCTAGTATGATGTGTAGAATTTGACTTGATAGTCCCAGAGGACAATAGGATAGTCCGAGACGATCAGTGCAAAATTATACAGATCGTCTAGGACAATATTGTGGATCTTCCAGGATAATTAGATGAAAATTATGGTATTTCAGCTTGGATGATTTAGGAAAATCAAGTATCTCAGCAAACATCATCCTATACAATATACAGATCATCCTGGATAATCGGATTGAAAAATTTAACCATAATTAATACATTAATCATAAGATCAATTTAGGTATGAATTGTATTGATCATCCTAGATGATCAAGATCGTCTGGGATAATAAGAAAAAAAATAAATCTTAAAATCTTGCATAAATTAGCATTGGCGGCTATTTTCTAATATCGTAAAGGATCATCTTGGATGATCCAAAATTATCCAGTACGATTAGTTCAAAACTTAATCATCTAGATTTGACTAGATCTCACTCCCTTGAGTGTTTGTGTGCATGTTCACTAAGCAAGCATACTCCCTTACAGGACTAGACTCAATAAATTAAAAATACATCAATGAATATTACAAATAAAACATGTTCTATCAAAACTTGAGTCTTGAATGGTGCATCATAATCCTAAAAAGTTAGTATGCACACAAATAAATATATATTGCAAATACAAGTAGAAAACAGAAAATAAGCCATAATATTTGTTATCATCAAAAATATAAACTCATAAGCTCGAGTTGCAACACAAAAGACTGTATTGTGTTATAATAATAAATTGAGGTACTTCATAAAAATAGAAACAAAAATAAAAGTTGAAACTAAACTTTATATAAACATTTAAGAATATTAAAATAGCTTTGGAAGTTGTACTAAAATTGATTAAATTATAAGCAAATATTTCATTATGATTATTAGAATGGATTTCATGTTCAAATTCCATATATCTTCATTAGAAAAATCCCTCCAAGGTTGCCCTTTGGCACTAGTATAATGTAGTCCCCCCTCTATCGAGCACTGGCTTCTGCATAATGGAATCCCAACTTGGTCACCCATTGATGCTTGTGTATCATAATCCAACCTTAGTGGCTCACTTGTATTAGCATAATAGAATCCCATCTTAGTCTCCCACTAATGCTAGCATAATAGAATCCTACCTTGGTTTTCTACTTATGCTGGCATAATAGAATCTTACCTATGCAGCCCATCAGTGGCGGTATAACATAATCCAACCTGAATCTACAACTATCATCGACATAACAAAACATCTCATCACATCATCTCACATTTATTTCACCATTATACACTTTTTTCATTGCATTTCATTAACTAAATTATAATTAGACTCAATTCAGAAATTACTGAAATTCCTTAATGATAGGAAACAAAAGTACACATTCCACAATACTTTTTTTCAGTGTGTATTATTTTTTATTAAATAAAAGTCACACTAGTTCCAAAACACTTAATAAAAAATTTCTAGAAAATACTCATAATATTTATAATCACAATCTCTATAACATATAAAAATTTAAATGGTGAATGTTTTACAAATATAAAGTTATCCTCATTTTTTAGCTTTGAAAATATTAATTTTACTGAAAAATCCCAAAAATATCAAATTATTGAAAACTGAGATATGTAAAATGTAACCTATCTCGACGCAAAAAACTTTCCTAACTAGCTCGACAGCTAAAAATAGCCCAAAGAAGCTCAAAATGGAGTTTCTTTCACAAGAAACCCCATAATTCTCTCTCCTCAGCATTGGTTGCATGCAATCAAATTGAGTGGAATGATTGTTTAAAAAGTATTTAAAGTGCTGTCAGTGTCCTAGCACCATGACATCACCACCTAGTGCTTTGGTGTCAATTCAAAAATCTAAAATACAAGACTAGAGCACTATAATGTCTCAATTTGGCACCTGGTACTATAACAGTGTCGAGGCACTTGGACATCATTAGGGAGGTGTTAGTGATAATTTTAAATTTTATCAAAATTCACTCTAAATCTATGGGGCTCATTCTAAAACACATGCAACCATTTTCATGCACCAAAATACTCCCAAACATACACAAATGGGTTCAAAATTTAAAATTTCAAATGATTACATTTTTCTAATCGGGTTAATTAGGTCTGAATAGAATTCTAAATATAGAGGTCTCATAACACTCCCTTCCTAAAAAAATATAATCTTTAATATTTTCACATCAAAATAAATTTGAATAAATTTGGATATTATTTGTTTCATATCAGATTCGTTTTTCCAAGTAGCCTCTCTAGAGGTCCACTACTTCGACTTCACCTTGACCATAAAAATTTGTGTACTCCTTAACTTCTTTACATTGTGTGCTAGAAACTTGTTTGGATCTTCCTTATAGTATAGACTTTGGTGAACCTCAACATCATCAAAATATAATTTATTTCCAGAATCAGATACCCACTTCTTCAAAAAAGATACATGAAATACACAATGTATATATGATGTATAATCATGTAAACAAAATGAAAGTGCTCTAATGGCACTAGAAAGTTTGTTAGGGATCTTAAGCCCTTATGAACTTGACCAAGTCTAACCAAGAGAGGGGGTGAATTAGTATTTGAAAACTTCTTTAACTAAAAGCCCAATCACATTCAAAACCAAGATTCACCAAAAAGAAAATCAAAGTGAGGAAATTAAATATGAAAATAATAAAGGAAAGAACACACCTAATTTATAGTGGTTTGGTCAAACCTTGACTTACGTCCACTCCTCAGAGGCACCCTCCGAGTATTGCACTAAACTCAATGTCTCTCCTTTAGCTCCCACAGCTAGGTAGAGAAGACCTTACAAAATCACTTCCACCTTCCCCGGTGAGGTGGAGTAGCCGGTTCCTTTGCACCAAAGAGATCTTCTTCTTCCCAAAACTTCCCTCAAGATGAGCCTTGAATTTGATTGTACTAAGGTGCAAGCTTACCGGAGCAACCGTGTGAAACCCCCTCCATACTCCCTTGAAACCCCCTCCTAGGAACTTCTCCCTCTCTCAAACTCCACCCTTTCCTCTCTCCCTTTTAAGCTTTCTCTTCAAGTTTTCTCCAAAAGAAACAAAGCCTCAATGGCTTCCAAAGACCCTTATCAAAGCTTAAATAGAAGAGATCCAAATGAGCTCATTAATTACAAATTGTGGACTTTTTCATCCAGGACGATATGAATATAATCCTGGCCGATCAGAGTAAATTTTGCTCAGTCAGCCCAGTTGGTTTGGGATGATCGAAAGATTTTTGGTCATATCATCCAAGCCGATATCATGATCATCCTAGCCGATTCGTTCAAATACAAGGAAAATCATCCTGAACATCGCCCTAAAAAGAATATGGACGATGTCAATTATCCAAGAGATCATTCCGGACGATCATGCAATTATCCCAAACGATGTGATCATGCAATCAAACCTTAATTGCTTTCCTTAATTACCAGACTATAGGTTTTCGCTTGAGTAGATCTAAAATAGAATATATTGAGTGTAATTTTAGTAGTAATAAACCTAGTGAGAGGATTGTGATTTTAGGCGATCAAGTCATTAATAAGAGTATACGTTTTAGATATCTTAGATCTATTATTCAAAGTGATGGTGAAATAGATGGGGATATTATCAGCAGAATTCAAGTTGGATGGTTGAAGTGGAGGAATGCATTGGGCTTGTTGTGTGATAGAAAAGTACCACTCAAACTTAAGGGAAAATTCTATAAGATGGTAGTGAGGCCTGCAAAGCTTTATGAAAAAGGATTCATGTAGCTAACCCCACATAGTGGGATAAAGGCTTGATGTTGTTGTTGTTGTTGTAAGTTGTAATTTGGAATATGTGATAAATGCATTCAATTTCTATAGTTTACAAAAAAAAATTATCTTACTATATTTCAGTTTTTGCTTAAATTATAAAATTTAGAAAATTCAAAATTAGATCCTTAAGTATTTAATAGTACATAATTTGTAAACTTATCCTAATAAAATAGTTACAAGTAACAATTAATCTTTTTATTTAAAATCGATAATTCTAGATAAGTTAATATTCTAAAAACCAGTTAAAGCGCTTGACTACTAAAAGACTGTTGGATTTGAGGATTAATGTAAATAAACAAATTAATTCTAAATCACTTAATAAGTAGTTACGGAATTATAATTTTTTAAAAAAACTTTAGATAAGTATACAAAGTGGAGGTAATAGATAAGTATTCAAAATCATTATATGATATTTAACAAAGAAAAAAAAATAAAGTAAAAAAGATTGAAAATGCTAAGTACTAAAATATTAAAAATTGATACATGTAATGTCTAGCTCCACTTAAAAATAGCAAGTGGAGGCAATAGACATATATTCAAAATTATTATATGGTACTTAGCTAATTGAAAAAGAAAAGTTCAAAGAAAAGAAAAGAGCAAAAACTAAAAAACTAAATACCATAATATCAAAAATTGGTACACATAATATCCACCACTTCTATACTCTTACAAAAAAATTTATTAGTCATAATACGTAAAGAAAGCTTATAGATAAATTTAAAGATTAACTAAATGTGTAATTCCATTGATTTCAAAAAAAAAAAAAAAAACAATAAGCTTGAGTAAGATAATAAAACTTTTCACCTGCACCCTTATAAGTTTAATTTAGAAGGACTATTAATTAAGAATGAAGAAATTTATTGTTAAAAATTAATTTATTAAATAATCTTTCAACTTATGCACTTTATAAATACTTAGATTATTAATTTATTTTTTTTCTAAAAATTGTATTCAAGCAAAAGAAATTATTTGAGAATAGGTAGTATATTAAAGTTCGAGGGAATTCGATAAGTAGAAAATTGCATACTCCAAATTGCATATATTGTTGTAAAGTACTAGCTAAATTTAACTTTTGATGCAAGAAATAGGTCATAGTAATCAAAATTGACCCAACATCATAGTGCCATAACTTCGCTCAGCGTCGCAGTACCGTTAGACTAGCTACACATTTGTCAAAGTTTTACATGAGAGGCAAAGGGCTTAACATTAAGGCGCTATGTAAGGAGCACCACAAAGCCAGATTGAGCACCATAATGCCAAATCACCCCAACGCTACATTGAAACAAAATTGAAGATTATTGAACTGGCAAACCGATGCAAGAATGGTGAACTAACATAATGGTTCATAACCACCATAGCGCCACCTAGTTAGCACCATGATGCTAGTTTAATTATTTTTTATTTCTATAAATAGGAAGCTTATATCACATGGTAGTTGGTCATTTTTTGCAGGTTGGCATTGTTAATATATGTGATATAGTGTGAATGAGTGTGTGAGGTAGCTTCTAGTGGATGTTAGCCCTTATATACTTGTTGAGTGACTCTTGTACTAGTGTAGAGAGAAGGAAGGAGTGCAAAGGAGTATGCACTAATTAGCAAATAATTTATGGGCCATTTTTATCTATATCTTGTATTTTATTTTAGTGAAATAAAAATATCTTTTGTGTTTAGTTTTCTCTCCATGTGTGGTAAACTATCTTTTCTGAGCTTATGATAATTTAGGAACAATGTATTGCATTGAGTAGATTTGTGATTTTATAAATTATTTAACATTATTTCCAAATCTTCCATGCTTCATTTAGTTTGTTTATAGATTGTGCATAAACATCAAACGTAATGTGATCCATAGCCTCGTCAAAGGACTAGAAGAACAATAGATAATTCAAAATATAATCTTCCAACTTCTCTCTCTTTTCTCACCCTTCCAAATGAGTAAAATAGGGAAGGTAATGGCTTTGAGAGAATTTTAACAAAATTATTTTAGATATTTTTATTGAAAAAACTAACTTTTAGACCTAGCACCATAGCGCCCTATGTTGCAAATCTATTTTCAGGGAATATGAATTTGATGATAGCAAACACTTTTATTTCTCTACGACTACCTTGACTACTAACATTATAGTTCCATAAGATCAAACTGCAATTTGAACCAGCTTAAGATTGACCAGACTAGGTCTGAGTCAGTTTGTAAACTTTTTTCCTTTCTTGAGTCTATTGTAAATGATGTGGTTCCTGATGCTAAGTAACCTTGCACACACACATGGGGAAAAATTTCTGCCTGTTGGTTAGAGTTTTCTATTTTGATCACATCATTCAGGATGATCTAAACATCATCCTGGATGATCTGTTAAAAATAGAAACCCTAATTAGGGCATCCTAGTTAAGGCAATTATCATTAAGCGCATCGTCCTAGACGATATTTGTATTGGCCAGGATAATAAGCTCAAATCAGAAAGAATCAGTCTCCAGATCTGTTTAGGTATTATTTATTTTTGGACATTGTCTAGGACATCGTCCAAGATATCATCCTGGATGATACAACATAATTATGCCTAAATTAATATGGTAATTAAGGAAAGTAATTAAGGTTTGATTGACTCGATCATCCTTGACGATCGCAGGATCTGCCAGAATGATCAGTTCAAAAACCTTTATTGCTCCTGGATGATCAAACATCAGATATCTTCTATTTAAGGCGATGCTCTGGATGATTTTTATATATTTAAACTAATCATCCAGGATGATCGTGAGATCCGCCTGGATAATCAAGCTATTTTTTCATCGTCCAAATGTCCATTCAGTGTTATGATTTGGATGATATTCAAGGATTTGTATTGATTGTACAGGATGATATTATATCGACCTCGATGATATAAATAAAAATCTTCTAATCATCCCAAACTGTCTTGGCTGATTGAGTGAAATTTATGATGATCAACAGGACAATATTTATATTATCCTAGATGATAAAGTTAGTTTGTATAAAATAAGTGTTATTCCAAAACTCTTCTATTTAAGAGCTCTTGTTCTACCCAATAGCTCATCTTTCGCTATTGTCTTGACCTGAGAGAGCCTAGAGGAGAGAGAGAGAGGATCTTGTGAGGGGGAGTTTGTGAGGGATTTCACAAAGGTTGCTCCAATCGAGGATCCAAGTCATCTTCTCTGATCGTCATCCCTTATTCTTGCAGGTTTGAGAGAGGTCCACTTCAGCAATCAATCAAGGTTCTCTACCTACTTTAGGAGGAAGCAAAGGAGTTGGGTTCTCTACCTCACTGGTGTCGGTGGAAAGGAGGTTTTGTACAAGCTTCTCTACATTACTATGGGAGCAAAAGGAGAGTCATTTAGTTTAGTGAAATACTCAGAGGGCAGCCCCGGGGAGTGGATGTAGGTCGAGTTAACCGAACCACTATAAACTTATGTGTTTCTTTTGTACTATTTTTTTCGCATTTAATTTCCACACGATTTATTTATGGTGATTATGGTTTGGTTAAGATTTTATTTTTGATTGAAATATTTTTTTAAAATACCAATACATCCCCCCCCCCCTCTCTCTTAGTTAGCTTGGGCTAGTTCATAAGAGCTTAACATCCCTAATGAACTTTCAAGTGGTATCAGAGTGGGATTCATAAAAATGAGTTCTTGAAAACTTTTGAATTTTGATCCATGGCTAACTCCAAAAATCATAATAATATGGAAGGTTATTCCATTACCCAACCACCTTTATTTAATAATATTTATTTTGATTTTTGGAAAACTCGCTTGTCCACATTTTTATAATCAATTGACTATCGCATATGGATGCTTGTAAAGAAGGTTATTCACCTCCTTCACATGAAATTAATGCATTAAAACTGAACTTTTTTTTACTGAATGGACTTTTGATGATAGGGATTTAGCATAACTTAATGCGAAATATTTGAACTATTTTTCTATGCTTTAAAATCTGAATACTACATTTGTGTTTCAACTTGTGCTACTGGTAAAGAGATTTGGGATAGATTATGTATTACTTATGAAGGAACAAATGAAGATAAGCAATCTCAATTGAATATTTTATTATATGATTATGAACTTTTTTGTATGAAACCTTCTAAATCAATTTCTGAAATGTATACAAGGTTTTCTCAAATTTTTACCTCTTTACATGCCTTAGGATGAGAACTCACTAACTATGAAAAAGTGAATAAAATTTTGAGAAGCTTGTCTTCTTCTTTAGATGCTAAGATCACTATAATTTCTGAATCTAAATATTTGAATACTTATTCTATTGGTAATTTAATTGGATCACTCATTGCTTACGAGCAAGGGGTTAATCAAAGAAATCTTGATGCATGTGAGAAAAAGAAGGAGAAAATTATGGCACTGAAGGCCAACAACATGAACACTAACTCTTTCGAGTCTAAAAGAGATGATGTTGCCTTAATCACGAGGCAATTCAAAAGCTTTCTAAGGAAGAAGCATAAGAACCATCATAAGTAGAATAAAGGTAAGAGTAGCAAATATTTTAAGAGTTCTAATGATACTATTTGTTTTGAATGCAGGAAGCTAGGACATGTTAAAGCTAATTGCCCTGCACTTAAAACTCATCCTAATAAGGAGAAGGGTGAGGAGAATACTATGTTTAAAAAGGATAAGAAGAAGTTCCAAAAGGCGTTCTGAGCAGATTCTGCATCTGACTCCTCTGACATTGAAATTGAAGAGGAGACCACAAACTTGTGCTTAATGGATGATGAACATCTTGGCCAAAGTAACCAAGAAGAGGTATGTGAACTAACTTATGAGCAACTACTTGATGTTTTTGAACAAATTCTTGCATCATATAGGAAACTTAAGAAAATACATGCTAGCTTAAAATTTGAGTTTTTAAATTTATAAAAAGAGCATGAAATTCTTATTAAAGATCATTCTACAATTAATAGTAATCACATGTCATTACTTGATGAGTTTGATGTATTAAATAAAAAGTATACTAAATTATTTGATGCTCATGATTCCTTGAAGTCATCCCATGCTGAGTTAGAAAAGGAGTTCAAGAAATTAGCAAATCTTAAAGCTTTTGAAAATAACAAATCATCATTGCATGCATCATATAACTCTAAAAAGAAGCATCACTACCTGAGTAAATTAGTACATCCTTTTCCTAATGTTAGATATTTTTCATGTGAAATGTTATGACACGTTACACACACTTGCACCATTTATCGTAGTACATATTAGGTGTGATGGCCCAAATTGTATGATTCACGGTATAACACATATGCATTGCATTCTACTTTCAATAAGAAGGGACCTAAATATGTTTGGGTTCCTAAATCTAACATTTGAGGATTTTATAGGATAGCTCTCACAAAAGGCATCATGAGAGCTTATGGTACCTAAATAGTAGATGCTTATGACAAATGATTGGAGATGCCAATCAATTCATTTTGCTGGAGACCAGGGCAGGAGGAAAGGTTACTCTTGGAGACAACACCACCAGGAAAGTGGTGGGCGTAGGTATAATTGGAAACTCCAAGAACCTTTTGATTGAAAATGTTTTACTTATAGATGGACTGAAACACAACTTGCTCAGTATCAGTCAACTTTGTGATAAGGGCTTCATCGTAAAATTTTTGGCTAATACTTATATTATAAGCTCAAATAATAACATTATTTTGTAGGGAAAATGGATCAATAATGTTTACATGCTTGATTTAAATAATATTGAATGTGCTGCTTCATTTTGCTTAAAAACTATTGATGATGATTCGTGGTTGTGGCACAGAAGGTTATGTCATGCTAGTATGAAAACCCTTAGGAGAGTGATCTATAAAGACCTAGTTAGAGGTGTCCCCAAGCTTAAGTTCTCTAAAGACCACCTTTATGATGCCTGCCAATTAGGGAAGTAATTCCATTTCTCTTTTCACTCCATTAAGGATATTAGCACCTCTAGACCTTTAGAAGACCTTCACATATATTTGTTTGGGCCTATTAGCTTTGCCAGTTTAGGAGGGAAATTCTATGATTGATTATCAATGACTACTCGAGGTTTACTTGGATTAGATTTCTATCACATAAGAATGAGTCTTTTGATGAATTTAGATCTTTCTTCACTTGGATTCAAAAAAAGTTAGGTTGTGAGATATTGACCATCCATAATGACTATGGGGGAGAGTTTAAAAATGAGAAATTTGGAGACTTCTGTAAGGATAAGGGATTAGTCACAACTTCTCAGTTCCTAAGACCCCTTAGCAAAACGGGGCTGTTGAAAGGAAGAATCGGACCTTAGTTGAAGCCGCTAGAGCCATGCTTGCTGAGTATTCACTTCCAAAATAATTTTGGGCTGAAGCGATAAATACATCTTGTTATGTGTTGAATAGGGTGAATACTAGAGTCAAATTAGACATGACACCCTATAAGATCCTTAAGGGTAGGACACCTAATCTTTCCCACCTCCACATCTTCGGTTGTAAGGTTTTCATTCATAATAATGAGAAGTCACACTTAGGGAAATTTGACCCAAAATCTAATGACGGAGTGTTATTAGGATATTTAAGTATAAGGAAATCCCTTAGGATTTTTAATAAGAGGACTTTGGTGGTGGAGGAGAAAACTCATGTAGTGTTTCATGAATCTGACCCTAAAAAGTTTCGAGTTAAGGAGGAAGATGAAGTTAGAGAGAATACAATTAGAGTTAAAAATTTAGAGAAGAGGGTAGAGCCCCAAAACACTGAAGGAGTAGGTGATATTACCCAAGGATTAGAAAATATAGATCTGGAGGAAAGGGTTGAACCTACACACACCTTCGTTAGAGATTGGAGATATCCTTCAAGCCATCCTAAAGAACCGATCTTAGGAGACCCTTTTGAAGGAGTTAGAACTAGGCATGGACTTAGGAAGGAAGTGAACCACTCTGTCTTTATCTCAATGATTGAACCCACTAACATCAACCAAGCCCTATCTGATGAGTTTTGGATCAAAGTCGTGCAAGAGGAGTTAAATCAATTTGTTAGGAATGATATTTGGGAGCTTATAGAAAGACCAAAGGGACAAAGTGTAGTTAGAACCAAATAGGTCTTTAAGAATAATATGAATGATTCTGGTGTGGTGGTTAAGAATAAGGCAAGATTGGTGGCTAAGGGGTACAACCAAATATAAGGGATTGATTTTAAGGAGACATTTGCCCCTATAGCTAGATTGGAAGCCATTAGAGTGCTATTAGCCTTTGCCTGCTATAAGGGATTTAAGCTTTTACAAATGGACGTTAAGAGTGCCTTTTTAAATGGGATAATAAAAGAGGATATACTTGTAGAGCAACCCTCGTGTTTTGAGAGTTCCCAATTTCTAAATTATGTTTTTAAATTAAAAAAGGCCTTATATAGATTAAGGCAGTCACCCAGAGCATGATATGAGAGACTTAGCACATTCCTACTAGAGAGGGAGATTGTTAAGGGGAGTGTAGACACCACCTTTTTTCTGACAAAAGTAGGAGATGAATTACTCATTGTTCAGATCTATGTCAATGATATATTTTTTGGATCTTCTGATAAAAGGCTATGTGATGATTTTTCAAAAATAATGAGTAGGGAATTTGAGATTAGTATGATGGGAGAGTTGTCCTACATTTTAGGCTTTAGCATAAAAAAACTAGATGATAAAATCTTTCTAAATCAATTAATATACGTAAAGGACATCTTGAAGAAATATGAAATGCATAAAGCTAAGCCAATTAATACTCTCATGACCTCCAATGTTCAGTTGGACACGGACCCAAATGGAAAATCAGTTAATTAAAAGAAGTATAGAGGGATGATTGGATCTTTATTTTACCTGACTGCTAGCCAACCTGATATAATATTTAGTGTTTATCTCTATGTTAGATTTTAAGCTGATCCTAAAGAATCTCACCTGATTGTAGTTAAAAGGATTTTTAGATACCTCTTAGGAACCCAAAACTTAGGAATCTGATATCCTATGCACAACACTTCTTTTGAAATTATTAGATATTCTGATTCTAATTTTGCAGGATGTAAGATGAATAGAAAGAGCACTTATGGGACTTGCCAATTCATAGGATAGTATTTAGTCTCCTAGTCTAGTAGGAAGCAAAACTCTGTTGCACTTTTTACTACTGAAGCTGAGTATATTACCTTAGGAAGTTGTGTGGCCCAAATGCTTTTGTTGAAGCAGCAAGTTTTGGATTTCGGATTACCTGTAGGCACAATTTTAATCCTTTGTGACAACACTAGTGTCATCTACATTTCTAAAAATCCTATCCAATATTCAAGGACCAAGCACATAGACATAAGGCATCATTTTAATAGAGACCATGTGACCAAAGAAGAAATTGAGTTACACCATATGACAACTGAGAATCAACTGGCTAACATCTTTACTAAACCACTAGCCTTTGACACTTTCAATACTTTAAGAACTAGATTGGGTGTGATTGACATAAATGCATGAACTTAATTTATAATCATTTATCTGTTGATTATTTTTTTTTTGTCATTTTTTCCTTACTTTTTTTTTACTTTTCATCTATTTCATTTTTATTGATTTAATTTTCATCGTTTTTTATTTTTTTTTCTTTTAATTAATGTTGAATTGAAATCTTATGCCGTATTTTTATTTTTTGATAATTTGTAGTCAATAATTGACATCTCTAAATCAGTTAAAAGGGAAAAACATCGTTGATTATTTTCTTCTCTCTAACTTCTTTTAGTGCTGAAATTTTCCTTTTTAAATAAAAATTTATCTCGCATTAAAAACTGGATTTTGAAATTGAGATATTTTTATTCTTGCTACAGTAATCTATTATATATATAATATTCAAAGTCTTTATGTTACCTTCAAATTCTTGTAATATTGTCATTGAATTTATCATATGATTTTTATTCTATTTTGTGATTCATTCTTCCTCATATTAGAGAGTAAGTTTTTCTTCTCTAATATCTGAAAGATATAATCACAACTAAGAATTTTTAAGAATTTTGAAAAATGGATCTAGCTTGCAAAAAGTAAATGAAAAAAAAAGTTGTCAATGATGCAAAAATAAAAAGATGCGCAATGATGCCAAATTGAAAAAAAATTATACATAAAGTGTATCAAAAATTAAAAGATGCGTAAAAAGCACCAATCAAATTGACAATAGGCATAAAATGAGCCCACCAAAAGCAAGCTTCTTCTCTTTCAAAATTTTTTGAATCTTAGAAGAATTCATGTGTCACTTGATTTTTTCAAAGACTTGATTTCAAAAATTCATGATTGTAACTAATTACTTCAGTATATTATTTCTATAAAATATTTTTTTGAAACCAAGTCTTGAACGGATCTCTTTTTCTTATCTAATTAAATTTTCTAATTTAGATCCTAATTTTCAAAAGACGATTTCCCCTGGGAGAAGTCTGAGTTAGGGCTAACAATATCAGTTGTTCTACCATTTTCTCAGATTTTGACAATGTAAACTCATTGATTTTTACAAGTTTTTTTATTCAATCGCATGGAAAACTTATCATACTCAAGCTTTGATTTTAAAAAAAAACTTGGTTTTTCTTTTGTTGTTGTTTGTTTCGTGTTTTAATTTTTTCTTTTAAGTTGATTTTTCATGTATTTGGGCCGTCTTTCTTTTAGTTTGCTTATTTTTATATGATGATGTTTTTGTTTAGTAGTTTTTGTTGTTTTTCTTTTTTCCCTCCTCCTTTTTGTGATGTCAAAAGGGGGAGTATATATACTAGTTTGTTCTATTCTAGTCTGATTTCACTGTTCTAGTTTGTTATGTTTTTATGTTAATTAGTTGAAATATTCACCTGTTTCCCTTAAAATTACTTTGAACTGCATCAATTTTTTTTTTTTGCCATCATCTAAAAGGGGGAGATTGTTGCGAATTTATTTTCAAAGAATATGATTTTGATGATTGAAAACACTTCTATTTCTCTACGAGTACCTTGACTACTAACATTTCAGGTCCATAAAAACAAACTATAATTTGAACCTACTCAAGATTGGGTAGACTAGAACTGAGTCAGTTTATAAACTTTTTTTCCTTTCTTGAGTCTATTATAAATGATGTGGTTCTTGATGCTAAGTAACCTTGGACACACATACACGGGGGAAAATTTCTATTTATTGGTTAGAGTTTTCTATTTTGATCACATCATTTGGGATGATCTAAACATCATTAGGCTTGATCTATTTAAAATTGAAACTCTAATTAGGGTATCCTAGTTCAGGAAGCCATCATTAAGTGCATCATTCTGGACGATATTTGTATCGGCCGGGACGATAGGCTCAAATTAGAAAGAATCAGTCGCCAGATTTATTTAGGTATTATTTATTTTTAGACATCATCCAAGATATCATCCTAGATGATACAATATAATTATGCCTAAATTAATATGGTAATTAAGAAAAGCAATTAAGGTTTGATTGATTTGATTATATCATCCTGGACGATCGTAGGATCGGCCAGAACGATCAGTTCAAAAACCTTTATTACTCATGGACGATCAAACATCGAACATCTTCTATTGAGGGTGATGCTCTAGATAATTTTCACATATTTGAACTATATGTTCGGTATGATCGTAAGATCGACCTAGATGATCGTGAGATCGACCTGGATGACCAAGATATTTTTCATCGTTTAGACATCCATTCAATGCGATTGTCTGGTTGATATTCAAGGATTTATACTGATTGTACAGGATAATATTATATCGACATGGATGATATGAATAAAAATCTTTTGATCATCCCAAACCGTCTAGGCTGATTGAGTAAAATTTATACTAATCATCCAGGATGATGAAGTCGGTTTGTATAAAATAAGAGCTATTCCGAAACTCTTCTATTTAAGAGTTTTTGTTCTACCCAAGAGCTCATATTTTTTTTATTTTCTTGACCTGAGAGAGCCTAGCGGAGAGGGAGAGAGAGAGAGAGAGAGGATCTTGTGAGGGGGAGTTTATGAGGGGTTTCACAAAGGTTTCTCCAAGCAAGGATCCAAGTCATCTTATCTAATCGTCATCCCTTATTCTTGGAGGTTAGAGAGAGGTCCACTTTAGAAATTGAGCAAGGTTCTCTGCCTTCTTCAAGAGAAAGCAAAAGGAGTTGGATTCTCTGCCTCACCGGTGTTGGTGGAAAGGAGGTTTTGTACAGGCTTCTTTGCCTTGCCGTAGGAACAAAAGGATAGTCACTGAGTTTTGTGCAATACTCGGAGGGCTCCTTCGGGAGTGGACATAGGCCGAGTTGATTGAACAACTATAAATTTATGTGTTTCTTTTCTACTGCTTTTTTCGCATTTAATTTCCGTATGATTTCTTTGTGGTGATTTTGATTTGGCTAAGATTTTGTTTTTTTATTGAAAGATTTTTTAAAATACCAATTCACCCCCCCCCCCCCCCCCCCCCCCCGCTTGGTTAGCTTGGGCTAGTTCATAAGGGCTTAACATCCCTAATGAACTTTCACCCTATACCCCAATGCTGTAGTGTTACCTCAAATTCCAAAAAAAATTAAAAGCTTCACGCTGCTGTCCCCACAAACCTAGCACCGCACCACTCCCTTAGACAATATTTTGGGATTTAGTGAAGTTAAATTTGTGTTTATTATATTTTTTGAACTATGCTTTCAACAAACTTATAGGAAAACTTATTATCTCAATGAGACAAATGCAAATATTTAAAAAATAATTCAATTCTATGTAAAATAAACCAAAATAAATCACTTGATATATATATCTAAATACTTTGTGACACTTATTGGAGGGCCTAATGATATCTAAATTTTGCATTCTTATAACTAATTCAAGTATCTCTTTAAGAGAAATTAAATGAGCCTAAGATCACTCAGTTTTGGAGTCATTGAGGAACGTAAATGTTGAAAGCTTTTTATATGATTGAAATAATTAACATTTATAGCCAGTACATTTGGATTTTGGCTAAACTTATCGAAATATCATTCAATAAAAATATAAATAGAACATCATTTTTTATTTAGAAGGGAGCTTATAGCTAGCATATTCTAAGATATCTTTGCCAATTTTGGTCTCTTGACCAAAATCATCCAAATACCATCGCTTGAATATAGTTTCTCGATCATATATTCTTGACTACAATTTCCAAACTATCATCGCCTGATTATTATCTCTCGTCAACTTAGTTGTCAATAATATTAACACACACTTTTACCAATAAGGTTGATGTTTGCCACTGATGATAATATTGATGCTCATCATTTTTATTGCCCATTGTCATTGATAATATTGATGCATGATATCACCAATAAGGACAATACAACTATCAATGCATATTATTACCTAAAAGGCAAATGTGCACCATTAGTGCATGCTATCATTTTTAAGGCTGACATATTCCATCAAAGCAAACATTAATACTTAATGACTTCATTTCCTGTCGTCAGCCATAATATCTATGTACTTTGTCACCAAAATAGTTGGTGCAAGCTGTAAACCTCAACTTTGATTTTGAAACCAACACTAACATTGTATTAGACTTCCTGGTCTTTGGTCCCTTCTCCTTAGATGTGAATGAACAGATATACCACAAGTGATCTCTTGACGATAAATGTAATGCCTCAAAGCTCTTCCAACATTCACCATGGAATCTGTCCTCCATAGTACATATCAACTATATTGTATCAACGCCTTCATCAATTATGGAGGGTATCATTTATAATTAATGATATAAACTAGTGGAATCATTTTTATTGGATTATATCCCATAGCTTTGTTCCTCGTTAGAGTAAAATCTTTAATATTTATTACCACTTTCTTTTATCTGTATATGTGCTACATCTTCATGCAAAGTTAAAGTTTAGACTCTCATTTTATCTCAATAAATATTCCAACACCTTTCATTTCTAAAATTAAAATAATGAATAATTCTTATTTGGTAGAATTGTTAATTTATGCAATAATTATCATAGAATTGTTGTTTGTATGTTACATGATTTGATAAAATTAATAATTTTTATCACCTTTTTTTCTTATTCTACATATCACCAATGGATCATCAATGAAATTCCATCACAAACTCAATATCATATTGCATTATTACAAAAGAAATATTTCTTGGTGATAAATCCTTTGAGAGAGGTAGAAAGGTCGACAGAGAAAAAAATAAAATATTTGGGAAGCTTCCACTACAAACACCCATTTAAAGAATTCTAAGATTTTAGGACATACTAGTTTCTAGAAGATTTATAAAAGATTTCTCAAAAATCTGAAATCTAATTTGCAATTTGTTGGAGAAATATGCTAGCGACATATTTAATTAAGACTATCTTGAAGCATTCCAATTATTAAAGCAAAAGCTTGTAATAACACTAGAAATTATAACACTTGATTAGACATTGATATTTGAAATTATGTGTGATGCAAGCAATTTTGTAATGGGTTTAATGCTAGGTTAAAGAAAAGTTGATTATTCCATACAATCTAATATGCAAGCAAAACAATAAATGCAAGATAGCATAATTATGCCCAACTAAAAAATTATTTGCTAGCAATGATATTTGCTTTTAATATATTTCTTGTTTATCTCATATATAGTTACAAAAGTGATAGGAGCTATTTGAACACTGCCAACAAATAAAACCAAAATGTAAACTTTTAAATAAATATTTTCACTAGATTTGAAACTTCAAGAAAATTTATTAATGATGAAATGAGCTATTTCAATTATAAATATATTGAAAAGTTGTTCATCAAATATGGTGTCACTATAACACCGGCACATTATCTCTAAACAAATAGTCAAGCAAAATTTTAATTTAGAAAATTTAAGAAAAAATTAGAGAAAATACATAATCCATCAAGAAAAAATGGATTTGTATGTCTTGATGATGCTTAATTTATAGACATATAGAATTTCATTCACTATAGGAAATTCAGCTGTTACCGGTGGCCTTGGCCGGATGTTATATGGCTGCCGGTAATAACGGCGGTTTCACCGGTGGTTTGGCCACTGGTTATTACCAGTGGTTATTTAAGTTAAAGCTGCCTGAACTAGCGGTGGTCATGTAACTGCCGGACCTCAATATTATCGGCGGTATACCGGCTATGCATACCGTCGTTGTTAAGTGATTTTATTACCGACAGTTGAGGCCGCCGGAACGCTGCCGATAAAAGTCCTAAAATCAACAAGCCCGAGCCATCCATTTCATTTCTCTTCTTCTGTTCTCTCACTTCGGCCGAGCTCCGTCGTCGCCTCCTCCTGCCTCTCATTCGATCGAGCGTCTTGACAACCGCCGACGACCTCTCTCCGGCCGCCGAACACACATCGGCTACCCTCAAAGCCTCGTTGTCTTGCCGCAGTCTATCTCACACCGCCCTAGTGTTTGTGGGAGTTGAAGGAAAATCAGGATTGCAAGGTAAACTTGAATGTTTTTCTATGATTATTTGTTCTCACTAGACATTTGCAAGAGTTTGTAATGTAGTGTATGCTTTAGGTTGTAATCGAGACATTTGCAATAAGTTGTAATCTTGTAATCGTTTGAGTAGATCTAAATTTAAATTTATTAAGTGTAATTTTAGTAATGATAGATCTAATGATTGTGACTTTGGGTGAGAGCAAGATAGCAAGAGAGAGATTCAGAGAGAGAGAGAGAGAGAGAGAGAGAGAGAGAGAGAGAGAGAAGAGAGAGAGAGAGAGAGGGAAAGAGAAAAGAGAGAGAGGGAGAGAGAGAGAGATCAAGAGAGATAGATAGATAAACAGATAGAGAGAGGGAGAGAGAGCTAGAAAGAGGGAAAGAGAGATATAGAGAGAGAAAGAGAGCAAGCAAGTGTAAGAGTGAGCAAGAGAGAGGGAGAGTGAGAGAGCGAGAGATCGAAAGAGAGAGAGATAGAGAGAGAGGGAGAGAGAGATAGAGAGAGTGAGAGAGAAAAAGCAAGAGAGAGAGAGAGAGTGAGAGAGCGAGAGAGAGATAGAGAGAGAGTGAGAGAGAAAAAGCAAGAGAGAAAGAGAGCAATAGAGAGAGAGTGAGTGAGAGAGAGAGAGAGAGGGAGAACATGGTAGAGGTAGACCTTCAAAGACTTGGTTAGAAAATATTAGAAATGATCTTTCTTTATTAGATTTACATTAGAATTTAACTTTTAACATGCCTTAGACTTGAATTATGATGGTCAACTTTAGAGTCTAAAGGTTTTTGCTTTAGTAGATCTAAAACTGAATATATGGAGTGTAATTTTAGTGGAAATAGACATAGTGAGAGGATTGTGACTTTGTGTGATAAAGTCATTAATAAGATACATATTTTAGATATCTTGGATCTTTTGTTCAGAGTGATGGTGAAATAGAAGGGTATATTATCAGCACAATCATATTGCTGATAAAGAACATTAGGAGATGTAAAGAATATTCTCTAGTTCATCTAACGATGACTGCTAACTCAACCTAGTACCTCCAAATGGAAGTGCACAACAGGTCCATTTGTGAGGTAACGATCATGCATTGTGTGGTAGAATAGTCTCCCTCAAACTTTAATAAAAATTCTATAACATGGTGGAGAGATCTATAATGCTTTATGGTGCCGAATTGTGGTCAATAAATTAAAGAGAATGATGAGTGGCTTGACCCTTAGAGATAGGATACAAAGTGAGCATATCTAATGGAAGATAAGATTAGAGAGAGTCGCTTTACATGGTTTATTGACAGACCCGGTAAGGAAAGTTGAGGTATTAGATTTGACTTTAATATAGTTATTTTAAAGTATAGCATGTTTACACATGTGTTCTAATAAATGTTTTCATAATTATGTAGGGGGACGTTTGTTTCAACGTCCAAATGACTATCTAAGAAGAGAGATGTTTGATGTATAACAGATTGTTGTCGGGTCGAAAAAGATTGACAGTTGAATTTATACAAGAAGTTGAAACTTTCATTCAAGTTGCATCTCAACTACCTTCCTTTCAGTTTGATAAAATGTTTAGATGTTCATGTTTGAAGCATAAAAATCTAGCATTCCTCAAGCATGATGATGTGAAGCTTAATTTATATCGTAGGGGATTTCTTCCAAACTATTGGATTTGGACATCACATGGCGAGTACGAGCCACATAGAGATGCTTATGTCGGTTCATCTATAGCTTATGAAACATTTGATGAAGATCAAATGAATAGACCTTATGAAGAACTTATTTTTGATATAGCAGGTCATAATTTAAGGTCTAGTGTGGAAGAGCCACCAAATACAGAAACATAAAAATTGTTTGAGTTATTACATGCAGCTCAAAAACTAATTTGGGATGGTTGTAGTACATATTCAGAATTATCCATTGGAGTGATGATGCTAAGTATTAAAACTGAGTATAATATTCCCCGTGATTGTTTCAATGACTTTATAGATCTTATGAAGGAAACTAATTCAGCGGGCAATTTAATTCCCTCAGACTTGTACTGAACGAAGAAATTAGTATCCAAGCTGGGTCTCACTGCTACAAAAATTGATTGTTATATCAATGAATGTATGTTGTACTACAAGGATGATGTAGTAGAAGTTTATTGTCGCACCTGCAATGCTCCTCGGTTTAAGCCAAACTCGGGAAAACAATGTCGTCAAAAGAAAGATGTGCCATATTCTCATTTATTTTATTTACCAATCATTCCAAGACTTCAGCGACTCTATGCATCAATGAGTTCAGTTGGCCATATGAGATGGCATAAGGAGAAAATAACAAAAAGTTGTGTTCTTTCTCATCCATCAGATGCTGAAGCGTGAAAACATTTTGATCGAGTGCATGCTTCATTTGCTGCTGAACCCCGTAACATAAGATTGGGATTATTTGCTGATGGTTTTACCCCCTATAGTCAAACTGCTACACCGTACTCTTGTTGGCCAGTTATATTAACACCATACAACCTTCCACCAGAGATGTGTATGACTACTCCGTACATGTTCTTAACTCTTATAATACATGAACCACATAATCTGAAAGCAAAAATTGATATTTTTTTTGTAACCATTAATTGACAACCTCAAGTTATTATGAGAAGAATGAGTGCTCACATATGACATATCAAGTAAATAAAATTTTTTCATTCGAGCTGCATTGTTGTGGACCATTAGTGATTTTCCAGCTTATGGTATGTTGTCTAGTTTGAGCACAGCAGGAAAATTAGCATGTCCTTACTGCATGGAGAATAGTAAAGCTTTCACACTAAAACATGGATGGAAAAATACTTGGTTTGATTGTCATCGTATGTTTCTACCTGCTAATCATCAATTTCAGAGAAATAAGAAAGCATTCGTTAAAAATAGAGTTGAGTGGTCGCCTCCTCCACCCAGATTAGGTGGTGATGGTGTACTACATAGACTTTCTGACATTCCAATAATTATTGATTTACCAATGCTATCAGAGTCTAAATTTTTGGGTTATGGTGTTGAATATAATTGGATTAAAAAAAGTATTTTCTGGATATTACTATATTGGAGAACTAATTTGATAAGGCATAATATGGATGTTATGCACATTGAGAAGAACTTATTGGATAATATTTTTAATACAATTATGGATGTTAAAGGTAAGAGTAAAGATAACGTCAAAGCAAGGATGGACATTAAAAAGTAACTGGCCGGTAAAAAAAATTTGGATTAGTAACAACCAATCGACGTAATACTAATGGCCCAAGCTTCGTACTCTTTCCACATAGACAAAAAGATCGATATGGTCAGTGGTTTAAAGGTTTAAAAATGCTTGATGCTATAGATCAAATATAAGCCGATGTGTTTGACATGAAATCTATAAGGTTATTTGGACTCAAAAGTCATGTGTCACATAATTATGGGTTCTTCTTTCCAATCATAGTATATATATTACCCGGTTACATATGTAAATTCATTGACTGAGCTTAGCATTTTTCTTCAAGAGATTTAAGTTCATCTAAACTAAGCGAAGATGCTTTATAGAGGTACAAGGATAACATACCAAGTCAAGCTATTCAAGTTTATTTTAGCAAATATCCCAGTGGTCGTAGAGATAAATAAGATTGGCTAGATGTCATAAAAATAAAAGCACAGGGAATAATTGATTAACAATACATTGT
The DNA here is from genome assembly GCF_001605985.2 of Dendrobium catenatum. Lineage (NCBI taxonomy): Eukaryota > Viridiplantae > Streptophyta > Magnoliopsida > Asparagales > Orchidaceae > Dendrobium > Dendrobium catenatum. Next base: position 272,560 of record NW_021319486.1, read on the forward strand.
AGCAACAGCACATAGAGAGGATGTAATGTCAAGTTATAGGCCTGTTGAAATTGAAGAGATGCCAACTACAACCTCTAGTATTGAAATGAAGTTAGAAGATGTGAATAATTCAATTAGCTCAGGCAAAGATTGAAAGTTCCTTAGGGATGTTAAGCCCTATAGAACTGGCCCAAGCTAACCAAAAGAGAGGTGAATTGGAAAACTTTAAAACCCAAGATAAAACTCTAACAAAAATAACCACAAATAAAGTGCGGAAGAAAAATAAATGCGGAAGCGATAATAAGTAAAGAACACACCAGATTTATAGTGGTTCGGTCAAACC
>NW_021319486.1:272981-285643 GCF_001605985.2 Dendrobium catenatum
AGAATAAAGAAAACCAAAAACCAAATTAAAAATGAAAAACATAAAAATAAAAACACAAAAATAAAAAAGAAAAACATAAAAACACAACACAAAAACACGAAAGGCTTTTAACCATTATCTCTCTCCTGGTCTGGTGCTTCAGATATCAGATCTGCCCATGAGATTTTTTGCCTTTCATTATTTCCCCAGTTTAAACTTTGCTTCGCCTTACCCTTTTCTTTCGTAGGAAGAATTTTTAAATTAGGGCACTGATTTTTCATATGTCCGAGCTTCCTACATCGAAAGCAAATAATGTCAGAAGAAATATGGACATCCTTACCACTTTTACCTTTTTTCCCCTTTTCCTTATGCTTTGGTGAGCTTTTTGATTTTCTTGACATGTCATTGCCTTCGTCACCAACTAGGTTATTTCTTTCTGTATCTCTAGCTTTTAGAACAATAGTTTCACCTACAACCAAAAGTCTTTGCCCAAACCTTGATCATAGGCAATGAGTGAGGCAATCAAATTATCAATAAAATACTCATTCAAATTTTTTGATTCATAAATAGCAACTACTTTAGCATCAAACTTATCAAGTAAACAACGAAGAATTTTGTTAACTTTTTCAAATTTTGAAAAATCTTTTCCTAAAGCATGCAATGAGTTTACAATTTGAATGAATCTAGTATACATGTCTAAGATCGTTTCAAAAGGTTTCATGAAAAATAATTCAAAATCATGCATTAACAAATTCAACTTGGATTGCTTGATTTCATTAGTGCCTTCATATATGGTGTGCAAATTATCCCAAACTTCCTTATCGGTAGTGCACGTGAATACTAACATAAAATCAATTGAATTTAAAGCACAAAAAAAGCAATTTAAAGACTTTGCATTCAATTGAGCATTGAGTTGTTCTTCCCTATTTCATTGACTAAAAAGAATATCAATTTTAACTTCATTAATAATTCGTGACGGTAATGAATAAACAGTTAAATCATATGCCACATGCAAAAATCAAATGATTTAAACAAAATAGACATGCGAGTTTTCCAAAAATCAAATGACATATTTTAAAATAAAGGAGGTCTGGTGATTGAATAACCTTCCGTAGTGTTACGATTCCCAAGGTTAGCTATGGATCAAAATAAAAAAGTTTTCAAACTTAAAATTTTTGAATCCCGCTCTGATACCACTTAAAATTATGTTAGGGATGTTATGCCCTATAGAACTGGCCCAAGCTAACCAAGAGAGAGGTGAATTGAAAAATTTTAAAATCCAAGATAAAACACCAACCAAAATTACCACAAACAAAGTGCGGAAGAAAAATAAATGCGGAAGCGATAATAATAAAAGAACACATCGGATTTATAGTGGTTCGGTCAAACCTTGATCTACATCCACTCCTTGGAGGCACCCTCCAAGTATTGCACTAAAAAAAGTGTCTCTCCTTTAGCCCCCACAGCTAGGCGGAGAAGCCCTTACAAAATCACTTCCACCTTCCCCGTTGCGGCGGAGTCTCATGGTCCTTTGACACCAAAGAGATCTTCTTCTTTGGTGAACTTACCTCGAGACAAGCCTTGAATTCGATGGTACTGAGGTGCGATTTCGTCGGAGCAACCGTGTGGAATCCCCTCCACACTCCCTTAAGTTCCCCCCATCACAGGATCTTCTCCCTCTTAAACTCCACCCTTTCCTCTCTCCCTTTCAAGCTCTCTCATCAAGTTTCCCCCACAAGAACGAAGCTACAATGGCTGCCAAAGACACTTACAAAGTGTCATGTCATAGCTTAAATATAAGAGCTAAAAAAGAGCTCATTAATGCAAGTTGCCGACATTTTCGTCCAGGATGATAGGCATATCATCCTGGCCGATTAGTTCAAATATGAGGAAAATCGTCCTGAATATTGCCCTGAAATGAAGCTGGACGATGTCTAATCGTCCCGGACGATCTTGTGATCGACCCAGACGATCTTGCGAACGGCCCGGACAGAATCCCTATTAATTGCTTTCCAAAACTGCCTGAGAAATTTTGGAAAAATTGCTCTGGATTGTCCGGGACGATATTTTATAGTCCAGGACGATCCACATGGACGATGTCCAAAAACAAGATTTTCCTAAGTAGATCTGGCGGCAGATTCTTGCTGAATTGAGCCGATCGTCCTGGCCGATACAAAATCGTCCCGGATGATGTGTTTTGCATAAAGACGGCTGCTTTAATGAGGATGCCTTAATTAGGGTTTCTACTTTTGTCAGATAGTCCAGGACGATATAAATATCATCCCGGACGATATTACCAAAAATAGAAATCTTTTAGGGCACAACGGAAAATCTTCCAAGTTACAAATCATCAGATACCACACCAAATGCAACAGACTCAAGAAAGGAAAATGATTACAAATTGACATAAACCTAGTCTACTCAATCTTGAGCTGGTTCCAAATTGCAGTCTAATCGGTGGACCTGAAACGTTAGCACATAAGACAATCGTAGAGAAATAAGGAATGTTTGCTATCATCAAAATCATAAACCATAGATCCGCAACAAAGATGAGAATGAGGATGAAATTGAAGATATCATTGACAGCAATAAAAAAAGTTTTGATGATTCTAAGTAGTTTTTGTAATTTAAAATTGTAGAATTTTATTTTTTCATAATATTTTGAATAGTACTTTTTTAATTTTAAGAAATGAAAATGTTAATTATTTATTTGTATTCTAGCATTCTTTATTTTTGTAATTCATTAACTGCTTTATTAATTGCTTCTTTTATTTATATTATGTTATATTTAGAATTTTAGAATTGCATTTTTTTATTAATTGCTTCTTTTATTTATACTTTTTATATATTATAATGCTTTACTAATTATTTCTTTTAATACATATGGCTTCAGGCGACGATCCTCCTCGTAAATCATTTGCCTCAAAGTTCTGCAGGAAGAAGTTTACTGTTACTCCCAGCAGAGCTACACAACTTGATGAAGGTGAGGGACCTTCAGTTACACCGATTCTACCTACACCACCACCACCACCCTGGGGCCAGCAACAGTCCCCGAGTGAGCAAGGTCAGGGTCAGTCAGATCCATCTTCAGTTCCACTGGTTCTACCTCCATACTTCTCTAGCCACTTCCCTCCTCCCTCGATGAGTCCTCACTTCCCCTCTCCATATCAGACATATGCTGCTCCATTCTATCCATATTATCCACCACCATCATCACTAGCAGCAAGTCTATCCACTAGTCCTCACCCTCCTTACCCCTACCCATATATTACCCCTATTCGGTGTAGCATGAACACGGTGGATCATCTAGACCAGCAGAGGTTGGCGCTGGGGATCATGTAGCTGCAATAAATAAGCGTCAATATATTGAGCCTGAGGGTGATAAGTAAGTTCAATTTATGTTATTAAGTTATTTGTATTTTGATATATTACATGTTATTGACAAAAAAAATAACTTACAGCTTCAATCCTTCAAGGCCACCTATACACATGATCCGGGATATTATAAAGAACAAATATGATGCTCCTTACTTATCTTGGAAGAAGATCCCAAAGCCGGTTAGAGACATATGGTTTGGGGAATTTCAAGTATACCTATTTGGTATGATTTCAAATATGTGATTTAATTTGTATTAATCTTTTTGGTAATGCCTAAATTTTTATAGAAAGAATTTTGGTGGTTGCCTGAGCATAACACGAGGATCAGAACCAATTTTGAGAGGAGAGGAGCGACCTGTCTCAAGGACAAATTCATGGATATTAGAAAGTCTGGGCAACATCCAAATTGGATTGGAGAGGGCGTTTGGGCTGATCTGAGTATTGCTTGGGTGACCCCTGAATTTAAAAAAATAAGAGAGCAGAATAAGCAGAACAGAGCCTCTGACTATAAGGGTTTAGGAAGCTCTCTTCATACTAGTGGATGTGTTCCTCATACGGAATATAGACGATGACTGGTATGAGTTTTAAATTAGTTTATTAAATATATTTATATCTTAAATTTTTAGAAAGAGTACCTTGGTCGGGAGCCAACACCACTGGAGTTACATACAAGAACTCATCAACATCAAGTTAACCATCAGTGGGTTGATGAAAAGGCTAAGAAGGCTCATGTGAGTAAAATTTTTTGGAGTTTTGGAATAAAAATTTATTTTAATAAAACTAATTGTAATATCAATATACTTTATGGCTTTATTCTAGCAGCATGATTTTGTACAAGCTCGAGAAAGTCGGCAGTCCACTAGCGAGGGATCATCTTCAGGATCAGCCCACACTTCTGAGTATCATACATGATCAGATGTTGTTGGTGGAAGACAGAGGGGGAGGGTATATGGCTTGAGTTCACAGGGCTATGCTTATGAGGGAAGTTCATCCACCTCAGCATTTTATTATCCAAGTGGAGCTGAAGAAACTGTGAGTAATAGGGTTGCAGCATTGACTAAAGAGATTGAAGAAATGAGAAGGGTTCAAAATGAAATGCAAGCAGAGCTGCAATCCTACAGAATTGAAAATCAAAGGAAGCAAGAGCAAGAGGAGCAGCCACATGCATCTCTAGACAGCGAGGATACAGCTGAGGAGTAGAACTTTTTTATGTTTGATGAAATTATTTAGAACTTATGAACTTATTTAGAACTTATGTTTAATGGTTGAACATATTAACTTTTTTTGTGCTTATGTATATATTTGTGAACTTATGTTTGTGCTTATGTATATATTTGTGATAGTTGATTGAATATAGCGGCGTGTTGCCCAAAACTTATTGTTATATATTACTTTATGTGCAGGTTTAGAATTTAGGGTTAACCTCCCTCAAAAAGAGGGGAGGCTGTCAATTTTTTTTTCAGATGCTACAGGTTTTCAGCAGCCAACTAGCGATTTGGACGTCAAAAACGACTATACCGGACGGCCGATTGACGCCGCCGGTTACTTCTTTCAACCGCTGGAACTATACCAGGGATTTACCGACGTCGCCCGATAGTTATTCGGTGACATACCGGCGGTGTTGACCGCCGGCCAGACCGTCGGCACCGACCGCCGGGTAACCGCCTGTACTGTACCGACGGTGTACCAACGTTAGCCAGTGGTTGTTCGAACGCACGTCGGCCGCTGTAACCACCGGCATGCCGTCGGTGTATGGACGGCCGGTTAGCCGTCGGTAAAAGTACTGGCGGCTTAATGGCCGGAACACCGCCGGTACCAAAATCGGTAATAACCCGCGGTATAAGCCACCGGAAGGCCGTCGGAGAATAAAACCGCCAGAAAAAGACCACCGGCAATGGTTTCCTACTCCATTTTTACCGGCGGCATGATACCACCTCGAAGTCGCCAATTTTTTTGAAAACTGCTGGTTTTACCAGTAAAGCCGCCGGAAAAAACCGCCGGTTTTAATTGAATTTCCTGTAGTGATTTAGACACAATATGGGATGTGTACTTATTGTCTATTTTATGAAACAAATATCATTTGCTTCTTGACAAAAGTGCTAGCTATGATTGAATGAGATGATGTATTTTGCCTACAATCTTATGAAAATGTATTAATAACTTATAAAAGAAATGGTGACCAAAAAGCTTAAAATAAGGGGTTTAAATTAATAGGTTTGGGTCGTCCAACACTGTTGTTATATGACTTAGATGACTTTACACCATCTTCTATTTTGTTCTCTGCTAGGGTTTTGTCCCTAGCGGGCCTCAGTCTGTTCTTGGCCTCTTCTTGCCGTGAATATCTAGGTGGTGCCATTCTGCTATTTTTTCTTGGCTTTGTTATGTCCTTGCTCTTATTTTTTCTATCTTTTTTGTGATTGTCCTCCTCCGGCAGTTCTCCGGTTGGCATGGCAGTTAATCGCGTGAAGGATCCTGGATTCTTATATAGTAACTTGTCTTCTTGATCTTTTCTTGAGGCACTTTCTAGGGGTTTTACCCCGGAGGTTTTTCCCGAGCTTAAAGTTGTTACTCATCATAGTTTATCTTCTCTTTTCATTTCTGAGAAAGAGGTGCACACTTTGGCAGTGACGTTCAAGTTTTTCTTGGTTGGTTTCTTCCCGGATCGCAGGCCATCCATCGATGCAATTCATAAATTTTTCTTTAACCTCAAATTAAATGGTATTTTTTAATTACAGTGCTTAATGCTAAGCATGTGTTGATCAAATTGAGCAATGACATATATTACAGTTGATTCTTTTCCCATCAATCTTATTTCATTTTTGACTCTTATACGAAGCTTACAAAATGGTCCCCATTAGGGGTGTAAACGAGTCGAGTCGAGTCGAGTTTTAGGCCTTATCGAGCTCGGATCGTTAGTCGAAAAGCGAGCTCAAACTCGAGCTCGACAGGCGAGCTCAAGCTCGAGCTCATTCCGCAGTAAACGAGCTCGAGCCGAAGCTCGAACTCGAGCTCGTTAACCATTCGAGCTCGATTATAAGCTCGAGCTCGAGCTCGAACCTCGATAAGCTCTGCTCGTGAGCTCGTTAACGATTCGAGTTCGAGCCGGCTCACGAGCCGGCTCGGCTCACTTACACCCCTAGTCCCCATTCTTTAATGTTAATTTTGAATCTCACCTATTTGGGTCTGTTTTCCTAACTTTTATGCCCATTTTTTATCTTCCTGTATTCTTCATAGTTTTGGGACGTTATTCGAAAAACCACTAAAAATGGACAATGCTACTACTGCCGGTCCCCGTCCTTCTGTTGCTGGTGTCCTCATGGAAATTAACATTACCAAATGTTACCCTGATCATATCTGGCATGGCCCATATAAGCTTGGTTATGTCCAATTGGTTGAAATGGAAGATTTTCCCAAATATTATGGTCATTGCAAGTCAATTGGTCATTCGAATTTGGAATGTGCTAATTTGTAGCCTAAGCGTAATGACAAGTCTAAGATTGTTTCCAATACCTATACCAATGTGGTTGAGGGTGGGATCCAATGGTGATCGCCTTGCTTGTTGCGCAAAATCAGTTGGATATTGCTGCTGATGAGGGTGATGGTGTTGGTCTTGGTGACGGGGGTAACTGTCATCCGATGGCTTCTATTTCCCTTGTTGACCCGTCTCCCGCTCCTTCAACTTCTCGTCTGGATGTTAGATCTTTGGTGGATCCAAAACATGTTATTACCTCAGCCTCACCGTTGAACTTGTTTTGAGTGAATTTTTCTATTGAGCCATTACCTTCCCCTCCCTTAGTTATTGCTAATGTCGCGGGTAGTCCTATTGCTGCTAGGATGGAACCTTCAATTGCTGGTGGTAGCTCGATTCTAACTTGGCTATCGAACAAACTTGTCAGGTTGTGGATGACATAGACTTAGGTGTGTGTTATGTTAATAATTATGGTACTGACATTTATGTCAGCCATTCTTGTGCTGATGTTGTGGCTAATTCAGGTGATAGGTCTGTTGTAGTGGGTTCTAGGGATAATGGCCCTTCTAGTGAGGATTTGGTTGCTTCTATTTTGCCAGTCTTTTATCCTATTATGAATCTCTCTCAAAGAAATGCAAAGTTTATGGATATTCCTCTTTCTGTTATGTCTAACACATATTTGAAAGCCCATCTGGCCTGGTCGTCAAATAAGTCTATTTTGTTTCAAACGGATTGGCTGGATATGGATGAGGACCTCTCCACTTCTTGTGAGGTTGAAGGGGATAACTTGTGTGACCATGTGAATGATGAGTTTGTTCTAATTGGTGGATGAAAAAAATGTAAAAGTAAATCTAAGAAGAAATAGCAATTGGGTTGCCCTATCGTTATTGTTGCCATGGGTTTTACTGACGCTTTGGAAGATGAAGAGGTGGCTCTATTCTTATCACCTTGTTGGACAGGGTTTGTTGGCAACCTTGGTGGTAAGCCTTCTGCTTAGTGGTTGCCTAGGCTGATGATGTGGTTTCTTGTGTGTTTGTCACTAATAGATGGCCCATGCCTGGCTGCGGGGTCGTTGTGGAGGTCTGCCACCCATAGCCCGCTGCTGGCTCTTTTTCTTGAATCCTTGATTGTATGTTCTTTGTTATGTTGTTTTTGCTTTCATGTCCCTTCTCTGATATATTTTGATTTTTGGATCTTGCTTGTATTATCCTTTTCATATTTGGAATAAAATTTTGTTTGAAAAAAAAATTAATGGGTTTGGGAGCTAAAATTAATTGACAAATAAAATTGAAGGGCAGACAAAATTGAGCAAGGACTACAAACTAAGTACTCCTTTGAGATCACTTTTAATTATTTTATTTTATTTATATTTTAGCTTGAAATATAATTAATTTGTTATCTTTAAAATTAGGAATCTAGAAGGATCCTAGAGCCTAAGAAATTCCTAGAACTTGGAGTCTAGAAGAGGTTTAGGATCTAGAGTAGATCTTAAGGTCTGAGCTTTAGAAGAATGCTAGCATAGATCCTAAGGTCAAGATTCTAGGAGGATCCTAGAGTTTAAATTAATTTGGAAATTAAATTAATTTAGGGCCAGGAGTAGTCCAAGTGACCTCATACAAAAATGAGGTCAACAAGTACATGAGAGGAAGCTGTGATAAACGAATCCAAATGGGTGAATGGAGACCTTGAAGGGAGTTAGGAGAGAAGTTAGGAGTCCATCTATCCATTCCAATGATGTTGCCGGCAATAATCAAAGGCCCACTCATTAAAATCACATTCCTAACATCAATGCTTTGGAAAATGCAAATGAAAGAATTTGCCGCGATGGTAATAATTTGGAAGTCTCAAAAGTGGTACCAACACCGTTTGAGTTCACTGAGAAGATAAGGGAAGGCAACTCGTTTGCTAAAACGCTTAGCCACAAGCGCTCGATCAAGCATGGCCAAATTAGCTTGCACAACATTCCTCTCTGGTTCAATGGAAACACCATCTGAGGCAATAAATGTCTACCGACTCATCTTTTCTAAAGGAAAAAATTGAAGTTTGTTCCAAGCAAAATGACCATGGGATAAGCCTCCAGCAGCCGAAGAATGGGCCTGCACGTGCTGCTTTGGCAAAAAATCAGATTCTTGGGCTCTTCGGGCATTTCCGCAAACATCTTGTGGGCGCGAACCTGTATCAAAGGGCTGAGAAGCTGATGGATAATGGGGAATATCAAACCTAGGGCTAGGAGAAACCATTCCACACATGGCTGCACTCGAGCCACAAACCAAACCAGCAAAACCCTCAGTATTAGGAGAAGAATCATTACACGAGATTAAAGTGTCCGAAGGGTACACCTGGGAGGCAGCAGACTGTATGTGATCAAGCTGCACAGGAGGCATAATCTCTAACGGCGGCTCAGGGTTCTGGGCGGATACAGGAGTTTTCGACAAGTGTAGGTCGTCCTCCATGTCAGTATTAGAGTCGGAATGGCCTTCTGACTCTTCCATCTCATTCTCCAATCCATCCTCTATGTATGATTCATTCTCGTTGGAGGCATCAGACTCTTGAGAACAGTCGGACCGCTCAGGTTGGATGGTAACGCCAAGCTGTTCAGGGCTAGCACGACTAATAGAAGGAGGTGCTAACTTCTCGAAAGGAGAAGAGATCCGGCCACTTCCCACATCAGGTGTTGGACTTAGCGGGTATGGCTACTGCACCGGCTGGCAGTCCTCCTCCTTGCCCCGCCGGATGATAGCCTGAGTTCTCGCAACAACCTCATTCCAAGAGTCCCTAGTAACTGTGTCCCACACCTTAGAAGAAGGGTTGGAGATGCTCTCCGGCTTAGGCACCGGGTTGTGCTTGGAATACGACGCCTCCGCCTCGCCGTCGGGGGCGACCAAATGTCAGTAGTTACATTGTTGATGGTTTCCTTTTCTGCCGCCTCCCCTACCACCATTTGGAGGTGACCCAATGCCACCTCCTCTAGCCATCCAAGAGCCTCTCTCTCTATCTCTAAAAGCACTGTAGAGAGAGAAAGAAAAAGGGGCAGATATACTATATGTGCATTACTTTCACTGATAATATTCAACAATCAGTTCAAGGTTTCATTTGACGCTGTGATCACATTTTCTCTCAATTCAACCGGTTTAATATCGTGTTAAAGGAAAATCTAATATCAATGATGAGAAAAAGTCCAAAATTGTCCATGCATTTTTTTTAACTCTTCAAAATTAATCCCATCGTTAGAGTTGTAACTAATGCCACCTCCTCAAAATATCATGTAATGAAACTTTAACCTTTACAGCATTTTGAATTAACAAAACTCGAACTAAATACATTTTAAAAACTTCACATTTATATTTTACACCTGCATTTATATGTATAACTATTTACATTCTACTTTAACTCTTCATTTTTACAAGTAAGCCTAGTTACATTCTACTTTGATCATTTTTTCCATTACAAAAAAGATACCATAAGCCTAAATGTAATCCATATATGGGTGCAATGTAAGTGTATGTAATTTAATAAATTTTAAGTGCACCAAAGAAAAAATAATCATGCATGGTATATCATCCAAAGAATATAAATTAAATAGACACACCATGGATATCCTCTAAGCTAAAGCATCTACATCACACCAAAACATATTAACAGCCTAGCCTAAAACTAGAAAAAGTGGTCCTAACAAATAAGTTCTACAGTAAATTTGTGTGGCTTTGATTTGTCTTAGAAGGTTTGATGTTTAAGTTACTTATTGGTTATTAGCCAAAGGAGATTTAGATTTAAGGTTAAATGTTAATACTTTAGGATTTTATTAATTGAATTTTAATGTGTATTATTTATTTGAGTTATTTTATTTTAGATTTTAAAGAATCATGTTTGTTAATGGCTACAAAGTGCAAAAGAAATCAATGTCCAAGTCCTAAGGCTTATGATTATAATGCAATCATTTAACCATAAAGCATAGAATAATTACATAGAGACCTTAAGATTGAATTTTTAGTATTTTAATTAGTGATTTTGGAGATGGTTGTTATGAAGATGTCAGTTCAAATACCTCACATCCTAAGCCTTATAAATCAAATACATATATGCTCTCCAAAAAGAATCAAGCATAATGTAGAATGCCTTAATTTATTAAGAATTTATTGAAGATTAACTGGAGAGTTGGTATATGCCGTTATTATAGCAGAGCCATGAGGTCTATTTCATCCTCCTTCAGACTAGTAGCCCTACGTGCTTGATTTTTTAAACAAAATATCATAATCTTCATATTGATTTTATTAAGCTTAAAATTTATTTCTTGTAATGGCTTTAATATATTTATTAAGGATTTATTAAAAGCCTATAAATCTAGTGAAATTGTATGTTCCAAAAAGAGGTGAACACGATGCTTGATTTAATTTAATTTTTAATTAATGAATCATTTAATTAAATTATGTTTAATTGGATGAATTATTAAATTTTATTTAATTTAAATCAATTAAATTCTGTTTAAAGTTTTATGTTTTTTATTTACTTTATTTAATTTTTTAATACTTTATCAGAATTATAAATCTAGTTTTAACTTAATTTTTTGTAATTATTTGGGTTTAATTTTTTAATTTATTTTGGAATTTTATTTTTATTTTCATTGAATTATTATTTATTTTCATTTTTTATTTAATTTTAATTTATTCAGATTTTATTATTAATTTAATTTTAATTAAATTTATTAATGTGTTTTATTTATTTAAGTTCTTTTGCTTTAGTTTATTTATGCTTGATTATTTTCTTTTATTTTTATTCATATATTTATTTTATTTTATGTATTTAGATCTATTTGCATTTAGACTAAGGAAAATAAAATAAGAATACTTCTAAATATGAAAAACATTCTATCCTAAAAAGGCGTTCAGGAAATAAAGCTACGTTTGGGTAATTAATGAAAACTACGCTTTCTTAAATTTTTCTTCTAACGAATAAAAGTCTTACTCACGAACAATTATTACGTCCTCCGACCGGACCTAGAGGAACGTCCGGTCGGAGGCCAAATATCACCAAAAAACGAGAAATACCGAACAAATTCCGAGCAATACCAAACAATAACCCAATACCGAGTTATACCGAGCTATACCGAGCAATACCGAGTTATACAAAAGTTGTACCGAGTTTTTCCAAGAAAAAACTCGATACAACTCGGTATTGCTCGGTATAGCTCGGTATAACTCGGTATTGATCTTCACAGAGCGGTATTCCTCGTTATTATCAAAAAATACCTAGCAATATCGAGCAAATACCGAGTTTTTTCGCGGGATTTTGCCTCCGACCGGACCTTCCTCTACGTCTTTACACCGGACCTAATAAAAGTTTCTTACTCACTGGCCAGTTATTGTGTTTAACATAGTAAATGCGGAGTTTTTACAAGGTCCTAAAGTTTAGCTGAAAGCTTATACACGTTCATGGCTTTAGAGATGTATGAGATAATTACCTCACGGAAGCAAGTACATTGATGTCTTGTCGTAGCGCTTTCATTTAAATGAAATGGGAGAAACTGAGTTTGTTAGCTCGTTGTCCAAGTATCCCCACCATATTTCTTCGTAAATAACAAAAAGGAGGCATGTGTTACAGTTTAATGCATTTTAATTTCTAAATTATATACATATGAAATTCATAATGATATTTGAGAATTATTGTGCATAGGGGTGTCAATTTCGGGTCACGGGTCGGGTTCGGGTCGGACCCGGAACTGACCCGGGTTCAAACGGGTTGACCCTAACCCGACCCGGTTAGGCAAACGGGTAGAAAATCCGAACCCGAACCCGACCCGGCGGGTTGTCGGGTTGACCCGACACGGAACGGATTGCGC
>NW_021319486.1:285743-312148 GCF_001605985.2 Dendrobium catenatum
GAGCGAGCGGCAGCAGCGGGGCGACCCGCGACGAGCGCCAGCAGCGCGGGCGACCGCGCGAGGCGAAGCGCGCGGCGGCAAGCGAGCATTGGCGGGCGTAGCGCGGGCGGCTCGGACTCGGGCTGGCTCGGACTGCACGTTTCGGGTCAAACGGGTTGACCCGCAAACCCGTCGGGTCAACCCGAACACCGACCTCAACCGTTTTGCATTCGGGCCGGGTCCAACCCAGATTTTTCGGGTCGGGTTAGAGTCGGGTTTTCGTGTCGTGTCAAATATTGACACCCCTAATTGTGCATATAAATTACAAATAAAGAATTAAATGACATACACTTAGCATTTATGAAATTTTGTAAATGAATATAATTCTAATGATGCTTTATATGTCATGCTATAATACATTTATTAAGTATCTTTTATCTAGAAGAACATTTAACCATAAATTTAATAATCAATAATAATAACCGAGTAGAGAATGTCTCATTTTGAATATAATTCATGAAAATCACGATAATGAAGACTATGACATGCACGTAGAGATACACTATTGATGAACTATATAAATGAACTTTCACAATAACAAAAGCAAATAAGCAATGACCATGTGCAATATTTCTAGATTTTTTTTTGAAATTAGTAAAACAAATTATATTCAAAATAAATTTTAAGAAGTTTAAAAGTGAACTATCAAACATTAATTCATTGCATTTCAATAGTAACCAAAAACCCACGATTTGAATGTAAAAATAACTCATTGCAAGCGTGAAATGAAGCATGATCTTGAAACATAATATGATTTTAATCAAGATCGTTTAAGTGAAATTATGCTTGAAAAATTGCACTCCTAATTAGACAGAGGTGGTTTTCTTCATCTAATCCTTTATTAAGAGAAGCACTAATATATTTTCTCAACCAATTTTCCCATATAATGATTAAACATCAATTTTAATTATAGAAAAGTTTCATAAAGTGCCAAATCAAATAGGATTAAAAGAAGATTTACTAGGTTTCCTTGTGTGAGATTCAAGGGTATTAACATTCCTTTCATCCAACCAAAAGATTAAAACTCTTCTAGTTATTGTCTACATTTATTCACAAAAAAGAAGAATTATTCATTTATTATATCTATTTATCATCCTTTCAATTTCAAGAAATTAGTAATCATAAATGATCATTTAGTATTGTGCAATTTAAAGAAGAAAGTGCAAGATTACAACCAGCATTAAATGAATTTTAAAGGAGAGAACAAGTTTAGTAAATTGTATTTCATTTGCCTCAAAGAAAGAACACATAAATTGTGATTCTCAGTCCTTGATGGATGATACAAATCTTGCGATTCTTGTTAATTTTATTTTTTTTTATTTAAAAAAAAATACATACTACAAAGTTTTAATCCTTAATAGAGGAGGAGTGAATGCCCTTATCTCAGATTTTAATAAAGCAAAGAAATCTAGCATTCAAACCTTTAATACATTAATCATGGAATCATGTAAGGGAAAAGAAAAAAAATTGTAAGGGAAATATACTTTTCTTTCAATTTGTTTGTGAAGAGTAAAGATAACTCAATAGAACATGTGAAATGAAACTCGAGGAAAGAAAACAAATACAACTCATCTTTACTCCAAGAAATAAAATCCTCCTATTTTATCCATGAAATGTTACATTGAATATGCAAATACATCATTGGAGCGTAAAGCATGTATACATATATACTTACACATTTATGAACCTTACATATAGTTCTTGCAATCTTGTCAACCACTTTATAAAAACTTGATACCAAAGCATTTGGTTACAACTAAGATATTACACACACACACACAGAAAGATAATATATATAATACAAAAACATACAACCCAACAAACCTTTTCTATATCTCTATTGCTTTTGATTTAACTTAAATCATATACAATGATACTTTTTAATTTAATTTGAAGATTGGAAAAAGAGGAAACAATTTACTTATGATTTGAATGGAGTGATAATGAATAACAACTTTGAAAACATCTCCTCTCACATTTCTAGTTCTTGATTTGGATGAAAAAGAGCTGAATAGTATAAGCTTTCCTTCCCTTGGTTGCTTTAAAACTTGAATATAATAGCCCAAATAACCCTTCTCTTTTCTTACTTTCGATTTAGGTGAAAGATAGTAGAATAGTAACAACTCTCTTGCATGTGGAGAGAGCTAGTAGCTAGCCAAAATCTTTCTCTAGAGGGAGAGAGAAGGCCCTTCACATTTTTTCTTTTTCTTTTCTCTGTATTCAAAAATTGTTGTAGTGTATGGGAGAGGGTTATGTCCATATGACAACAAAATTGTCCCTCTTAGCTTTGCTTTGGCCGAAATCTTCTAGAGAGAGTGTTGGCTAAAATTTTCCTTTAGAGAAAATGGGAGATCTATAGCCCTCTTACATGAAAGGGTCAAAATAAACCGTGCGGGAGAGAGATGCACATGAAAGATCCACATAGGAGATCCAAAATTCAGCCCACGTTTCCTCTCATTATCCTATTAGAGTAACATGGAAAGTTGGAGGATGCAAAGACCATCTAGCCCTCATAAAGATTGAAATCAATAGCTTTGTAATGGGGGCTATGGAGAAACCTATAAAATTATGAAGTGATTTACGGTTCTATCAATCCTCAACAATGTTTAGAATTTATTTGATATAAATATTATAAAAACCTCACTTAATATGCACAAGTATACATACCAAATAAAGTAATATAGTGATAGAGTAAAGTATCATTTCCATGAGGAAGAAATGCTCACTTGCAAATACTAATACTACTTGTTAAAATTATAATAATTATCCTACTCAATAAAATAGATTTTGTAGAGATTCAATCACTTAAATAAAATTAGATAAAGATAACGAATACACTATATGGATAAAATGTTTTGGATTTATGAATATAAGTAACATATTTTTCCTAATGAATCTCTTCAATTGTGATGTTATTCAGAGTATATTCATCTTTAGATCTCTATCAAGCTTATAGGTGCAAAGGATGCCACCAACTTCCTACGATTATATCATCTCTTTAAGAATTTAGTATATTTCATACCCTATGCCTAGTTATGTCGCATACTAATTCAATATTCTTAGTTATGCATGCTTTCCTCCTTCGAGGCTCCACATTATACCTAATTCTAACTACACATATGACCACTATGTGCATTAAATTAAGATATAATAATATTGAAAACAACATTTTAGTCATTTAAATAAATAAAGAACTCATTAGTACTACACATGATATCTACATCATTAATCCAAAACTAGATAATTTAACCAAAGATTGGGAAGACTTGAAGCAAACTCATTTTCATTGACAGTAAGATAGAAAGAAAGTATAAGAGATAGATATCATCAGAATGATTCAACGAATCTCCTCTACACTCCATTTTTCTTACTTATAGAAATTGCTTTCATAAACATAAACTAAATACTCTAATGATGGTTTCAAGTATTTATGTGAATTCACTTTGCTATCACCCTAAGAAAAATTCAGAGAAGCACTCTGAATTATACTAAAATTGTCTAAGTGATTGAACTCACTTACAGATATAACACAATGAGTATTTATGTAAAAACATAAATTAGGAAACTAGCACTATGATGCTTGAAAGGTTGGTGTCGCTACACCCAACAAATGAACTAGTACCGTTGCACTACTATTTTGGCTCCGCTGTGGTGCTTGCTGATGTGGATCCGTTACATAGTGAATAGTCACATCATTCCACTAATAGGTTGTGTCCATGGAAAGTTAAAACTCCTACACTGTGGCATTGCTGACTTTCAAATGATGTGATGCTAGAAGGGCAATTTTGGTGCGAAGTCGTTATAAATTTTGATGCTACGACATTGGAAGATAGAGAGCATGGCACCGCAAAGATGACCATTTTGATGTTGCAGCACTATCCAACCAAAATGTTGGCACTGCAATGTCAATGTTTTGGTTCTCCGATGATGCCTTTGATGGCTCTACGACCTTAATTTGTCCAAACGCCATAGTTTAGATGAGACTATAGAATTTTTGTCCTTTTTGTATTTTTCTTGGAAAACACAACTAAAATAGTACATTTTTTTGAAAATATAATACAAAAATAACACATTATTTACACTTATTAAATTCTCACTAGCTTAAACTCTTGCTAATTCTCAAGTAAAATAAAGATATTACAATTCTAATTAAATATTTAACCAAATTAAAATTACTAAAACTATAGGATAATACATCACTATCTATAAGTAGTAAAAATGAATAAGATTATAATTCTAGTTTGGAAAATACTAATATTACACTAATTAGTCATCCTTATTATTCCTTAATCTAAATTCATAGGTATAGATATTTAATAGTTAATTTTTTGATTCTAAAGTGATTAATGATTAGATATTTAGTAGTTAAAATTAAAACTTTCATTAGCTCACCATCAGTTGTATTAGTTTTCTTATTTATCCTTATGAATTTTATTAAGATTGTAAGAGGATTCTAAGCTTTTGACTAATACTAATTTTTGAATGTATTCACTTCTTAATTTCTTTTTATTTTAGAACTATTTTCACAGTTCCTTCTCTTTTATTTTATAAGTAGTACACAATTAATAATTTTGCATATGATCGAGCTTTTTGCTTTAATCCCTTTTTACAATTTTATAGAATTTACTGTAAGTATTTAATAAGATTACTAATTTTAAATTTAGATTTTTATAATTTCTAATTTTAATCTACTCATATCTAATTACTTATTCTAAATATTCATCTTTATTTCTAAAATGAATCTATAAAGGTACAACTTATAATTTTAAATTAAAGTAATAACATAAATGATCCAAGTTAGTTAATTATTCATTTTCCCCTATATGAAGTATAAAAGCGTTCACTTGGTTTTATGATTTAGAGTTTTATTATTATCCTAATTTATAAATTTTTAATTAACATTTTTTGAAAGTTTGAGGAGGTGTAAGACCTTAATGAACTATCCCTAAAGCACACTTAGATGAAAGCAATCATTACTTAATGCGAAAGCTAGTACACTTATCAAATTTCAAAGATAGAGATGATAGTATAATCTTACAACTCGAATATCAGTCATAGATTTTCAACCAAGCAATTATAATAGAAAATAAAATACAAAAAAATAAAGTGTTGAAAGTAAAAAATTAGAATGAGCACACCAGATTTATAGTGGTTCCATCAAACCATGACCTACATCCACTCCCTGAAGTCCTCCTCTCAGAGTATTGCACTATCACTATAGTGTCTCTCCTTTAGCCCCCATAGCTTTATAAAATCGTCTTCAACCGATCAGTGTGCGCAGAAGACCGAAATCCTTTCACTTAAGAGGACCTTGGGGATCCTTTTTCTCACTTTGGAGATAGCAAAGAACCGAAATCCTTTTTAAAAGAAGGAAATCTCCAAATCCTTTTCTCACTCCAATAGAGTGGCAAAGAACCAGAAATCCATTTAGAGGCAGAGAACCTCAAATCTCTTTTACCCCGTTTCTAGTGCAGCGCAGTTAGCCAGGTCCTGCGACTCAAAGAATATCTTCTCCCAAAACTACCTACAAGACAAAAACCATAGCATACATTAGAGAACTCATGTGCAAGTTTTCCATAGTAACCATGTGAACTTTCTCTCACACTCCCTTGAAAAACCCCAACAAGGATTTCTCCCTTTCTCATTAAACCTCATGTTTCTCTTTTTAGCTCTCTTTCAGCTTTCTCCAAAAGAAATCAAGCTCAATGAGATGACAAAAAGACTATTCAAAGTCTTATGGGATAGCTTAAAAAAAAGCTTCAAAAAATCCATAAAACTATAATTCAGCATCAAAGATCGAATAATACAATTCGAAGGATCAATCCAGTATTATGTTCAGAATTGACCTATTAGACTGATACGATCATATGTAATAAATGAGGTAGTCGTATAGTATGATAAGCAATTTTTATTTTTAGTGATGTACGATCACCGGGTACGAATAAACAATCATATAGTACTGATTACTTTATCAGAAAGGCAGTTCATTTCATGCACGAATCACGGAATGACCACAAATCATCTCTTTTGATATACAAATATGATACATATCTTATTTTCTTTTACATTTTTGCATTTTTCATTTATTTATTTGAATTACTCATGGAATTCTCCATTGTTAATTTAAAACTTACAATTAAGTTAGTTTTTTTCTTTGCCTAAAAGGAAATTTCTTATCTTGATTGATATATTGTGCCAAAAAAAAATATATTTAAACTCAGGATATGCTCCCCATTTGTTTACAGTTAATTAACTGTAGATTTTCTTTTAAACTTTTTCTACAATAACAATAATTATTATATTGCAATATTTTTTAAAGTACCAATTCACGACACATCTTGGTCGCCTAGAAAAATTCATTGAGGTCTTATTAAGCCTCCCCAAACTTTCATTGCCATAACATAGAAAAGGGCTTTCCAATGATGGCATCTCACATTCAAATTTAATATAGCAAAATTACATCATCATCAACCCTATCCAAGTCTGTCACCATGACCCCCACAAAGGGAAGGAGAAAGACTCATCAAGCAATCAGATTGATCCAAACCAAGGATCCTCCAAATTCAACACCAATGAAGATTTCAGTGCCTTATTAGGATAATAGAAATCACAAGATCAACTAAAGGTACTGTTTTCATTCAAAACCCATAATATCAACAAGGGCAATGTTGAGTGAAGGAAGGAAGAAGCCACCATGCTAACAAACACACAAATATGATTCATCACATCCCAAATTCAATTATGAGACAAACCAAGTAAGTATTTACCATAATATCTCACCGAGCCAACCTGCTGACAATGCCACAGCAAGCCTGTTGAATTGAAACAAGGCCACATCCACAATAGGAAAGCTCACGTACTATCTGCAGACTTAACAATAGGGTAAAATTAAGTCTATTCTACCTTAAAAAAAAACATTATTACAAACGCTTAATCTCTAATATGGAGCATGAATAGTGAAGATCCACCTGGGGCACTAAAGGGAACGTAAACTCAACGCCTCATATGACGAGGGCGTTATTACCAACATTTAGAGGTTGAGTTAAACAACCCATTTCAACAGCAAAAACCTCCACACTGTCTTTAGTGCAAAACCAAATCAAAGCCAACTTCATATATTCATGAAAACAACTAGGAGGGTGAATAACCGCTCAATAACTGAAAGAGGGTTCGGAGTGGGGAAGAAAGATCAACAAGATGGGGAATGTAAAATGAGTATTCAAATTTGAATGGCCCATTGATTAGTGTAGTGAACTCACATTAGAAGGAAAGTATCCTCATAACATAGACTAAGGTGTAACCAAATTTTTGGGCTCTTACCCACACTTTTCGTCAGGAAAGTATTGGTGACATTCTAACTCACCAGGAAAATGAGCGAACCGTGCCAGCCTAGAGGAGGTAAAAACATCATTTATAAGAGACTGCCAAAAAAAGGAAACCAAGACTATGGGAGGATTCGGAGAGAAAAAGTTAAGGCCTTGGATTAGGAAATGAAAACCCGAAATTGAAATATTAGGACTCAACCACAATACTTAAAACACAAATCCAATTACACAATTTCTAAAATAGTATTCACAAAAGTAAGAAATGATAAGCAAAAAATCACAATACATCTATTCATAACAAGCTTGATCAAAACATGTCTACGGGTTGAGGACAATTAATGAAAAAATCTACCTATCAAATTTGAGATTGAAAAAAAAGAATTTTGATTGCATTGAAGAGGTTTATGACCCAGGATTTTTCAACCAAAGAACTCAAATGAACAAACAAGGCATAAGGATTTCATTCCAAAGATCCACAAAAAGAAAGTAACACCCACCATTGAGACAAATTTTGTCAGAGGGACAAAGACACTAAAGAAATAGAGGCAAACTAGAAAACATCCAAATGAATGACAAGAAGAACTCCCATTCAAAAAACTAGGATCTTTAACCTCATTTATCGATATTTAACCCAAAAAAAGTGAAACTGAAAGGTGAAAAATTTAAAACAGCACAGAAAAAGCCAAAAAGAAGGAATAAGAATTACTAAGGATGGCAATAGCTAATTGATGCCATGGAAAATGGCATCAAGCAGGAGAGGCATAAATAGGGTCATGAAAGAAACGCCAGCACAACATAACATTGTATCTCTAGCACCAAAGCAATCTACTACTTCAATCTGTGACCTAGACCATAGGTAGGGTTGCAACAATCAATGAGAACAATGCATTCCCTCTTCCCCTTTCCTCTAGCCAACGATATGTCTTTGTTGATTTGTGACAAGAAGTTAATAGTCATAGTACATACAAGATAGAGTTGGATGGTTGCAACCTCTTCTTCTCTTGGTAGGGACTGTATGCATTTCAATACGAACTCTGTATTAACTTTGTTTCTATAACCACAATTATTACTAATTATTTCTATTGTAGTCATTAGATTTTTCAGGCATTTAGGAGAATTTTTCACCTTTGTTTCCTTGAAGGGTAGAGAATGTGATGACACTCATGAAAACTTTTAATGTACATATGGCCACTTGGCTTAAGCATTATCTGTGTCCCTATTGTCACCAACTAACCTTGAATATAATTGGGAATAATATATAAGCTTATTAGTGTATT
Source organism: Dendrobium catenatum (assembly GCF_001605985.2). Taxonomy (NCBI): domain Eukaryota; kingdom Viridiplantae; phylum Streptophyta; class Magnoliopsida; order Asparagales; family Orchidaceae; genus Dendrobium; species Dendrobium catenatum. Next base: position 294,385 of record NW_021319486.1, read on the forward strand.
TTGTAGAAGGATAAATAGAAAAAAAACTTTTTAATTTAACCTTAAAGGAAATCCTTCCATTAAATTAAAATCTATATTATACTTAGTCATTATTAAGTCCTTTGGTGCAAAAAATAAAAACTAAAAACCATAAGAAAATCATATGAAAAATGTATCAAAAGTAAAAAAATATTAAAATTTATGCCTTACTTATCATAAGTTTTAACTACTTAAATATTAAAAGAAATGAAATCCATAAATTTGAAGTCGTAAAGCCATGTAAAAAATTTCAAGGAAAATACCCTTTTATTGAGTCAGTACTATTTTAAGGTTAAATTCATTGAGTAAATTTATAAGAAGCTTTTACCCATAATTAAGTCTGCAAAGAAAACAATTATCGTACAATCCCACCATTGTTAATATCAAATTATACATTTGAAATGAAATGCTTGTTTCCTGTAGCTAAACAATTATGAATACATATGAAAATGGAATATTTAGAAAAAAAAGGAAAATAATGAAACACGGATTATCTTTTTAAAACATGAATTCAACATAAAATATTAAAAAAAAATTAAAGGAAAAAAATAAAAAAATATTAAAGGGAATTTGCTTAAGCAGTTTTGAGATCACAAATCTGTAATTAATTTGACCATTTAAATTAAGCTTTGTTCATATTGCCTCTTTTTGGACCAACTTTAGAGAAAATGAAGTCAATAACCAAATTGGTTTATCAAAGGTGTTTGAGCTTGATTCATCATGTTTAACTAAGTAAAATAATTTCAAAGATTATTTCAGCTCTGTGGTCTAAGAGTGAATAGGTTGTTAGACCTAAGTTTAATGTCCCAAGGCTACAAGGGGGAGGGTGAATTGTATGGTTTAAAAACTTAACCTCTTATCTCTCTCTCGGGTCGGGTCGGGTCAACCCGGCAACCCGGCCGGGTCGGGTCCGGGTTGAAATGTCTGACCCGTTTTTATAAACGGGTCGGGTTCGGGTTGACCCGTTTAGATACGGGTCGGGTCGGGTTCGACCCGAACCCGGCGGGTTGACCCGAATTGACACCCCTAATTGAGAGCTTATGCTTCCAACTAAGAGGTCTTGGGTTCGAGTCTTTGTGTATGCATTGTGTGTGTGAATTTATCTTAAATGACCTATATGTCCAAAAAATAAAAAATAAAAACAGCTGGAGTGTCGAAGGAATATAAAATCTAAACAAAATATTATTTTAATGATAATATTGTAGAAGGGTAATATTAATGATAAAAAAATTGACATTCAATTATAAATATTAAATATAGTAATCTGAAAAAAAGAATTAGACTTACTATACAAAATCTATATATTTCTAAATAATTATTTTTTAATGTTTTCTTACCCCTAAAATTAAAATAACATTAATCTAAATTTTAACTATCATATTTACCTGAAATTTTTCCATAATTTCTGACACATGAGGAAATTAGTTGTGATAAATTATTATCAGCGGATACCGGATATAGAACTACATCCAAAATCTAATAAAAATATGACGTTTTGACTAGTATATTAATATGTATTTAGCTATGTATTGATGTGTATTAACTAATACATATCAATACACATTAATATATAGTAATACAAAATAATATAGAATTATATTATTGTGTATTGATATGTATTAGTCATATTATTATATACTATATATCTAATAATATATAATAATATTTAGTACATGGGTTATTTTTTTTATTGGACTTCAAACATAAGTTCTAGGTGGGGGTAGCCCGCACGTAATAATTTCGGACCTTCTAAGCGGTAACTTTAAGCCATTGAGTAGCCTTCGATATAAACACAGAAGCAGTACGTAGACAACAAAGTTGGCCTCTCTCCATCTCCATCTGTCACGCGGCCACTTTCTCCCTTCTTCTTCACCTATTTCCTCAAGTAGAAGCCATTAGCAGCAATGGAAATTAATGGTGAAGTTGCGAGAAGAAAGATTATTAGAGAGATGACGAGCCCCGACCGAGCTCGAACCAGCAACTTTACACAGCAGAAAGAGAAAGGAAGAAGCCTCGCCGCAGCTATGAGAAAGGTTCAAGTTGTTTACTATCTTAGCAGAAACGGCCAGCTCGAGCATCCTCACTTCATGGAAATCTCTCATTTTCCACATCAGCTCCTTCGTCTGAAAGGTAAAAAGATTCAATATTTGAGCAAAATTCATTCTTTTTCAACTCGGTTTTTATTGATTCATTTTTCTTCCCCTGTTCTTGGGTTAAAAGATGTGATTGATCGGCTCACAGTTCTTAGAGGAAAGGGAATGCCTTCTTTGTTCTCTTGGTCCTGCAAGAGGTAATCTTTAAAGAAAATTAACTTCTTTTTCAGTTAGTTGATGTTTTTTGACAAATTTAATTTGGAATAAAAATTAAAGGAGCTATAAGAATGGTTATGTATGGAATGATCTGTCGGAGAACGATTTGATTTATCCTGTGGATGGAGCTGAGTACGTTCTCAAAGGCTCGGAGATCATTCATGGCTGCACCCCTGCGAATATAGGTTTTTATTATTTTATCCACCACTCTCTTCGGTAAAATTTTTAAGATTATATATATTATTCAAATTATTTTTTCTCCCAGTAGAGCGATTTCAGCATTTGCAGCTAGGCAGCGAGAACGCGAGAGCAAGACGGGCCGTGGAAGCAGAGGATGAGGAAGAGGAAACAACCGGTGAGCATACCGAGCGTGACCCACATCTCATTAGATGCTCCCGTGGCGTATCAACGGATGAGATTGATCGAGGTAAGTTCATCAACGAGCCGCGGGCCCACCGCTCCCGACATACGGAGATTGCTCTCGATGACTCCTCACCGCCGTCGTCTTCCTCCTCCGACAAAGCTTCAGCCGGCGGTGGTGGAATCCGAACCGGTTGTGCATCCTTCCGGTTCGACGATGGTGAAACGACGCCCGAATCTGGCCAGAACCGCAACTCGATTCTTCTCCAACTTATCTCCTGCGGCTCCATTGCAGTCAAGAGCGGCCGGGCCGTCGGCGGCGGTTTTCTGAAGCCCGCCGCTACAGCTCAGGCAGCCCTATCCACTGCGGGGAGGAAATGTACGGCGGAAAAGTTGCATCGTATGTCGGAGAAGGAGTACTTTAGTGGCAGCATAGTGGAGGGGATGGAGGTGAACGGTCAGACGGCGGCGGCGGAGCCGGCATTGAAGAAATCGAGCTCATATAACGAAGAAAGGTGACGCCTTTAAATTTACCGGCGGCATTTCTGTGTTTGATTATTGAACTTTTCAGAAGCTGCAATTTATTGTAGTCTTCTTAATTGCAAAATTCTATCGACGTGGACGGCTTAAAAGGATCTAGGAGTATTAGTTGAGGATTGCTGGCTTTGAAGTAGGGACGGAATCAGTTTTAATTTGAGAGGTGAAAAATATAGCATAAAATTAATTAAATATTAAAAAAATAATATTTTATATTTATATATTATTAAATTTAAAAAAATAATAATAAAAAATAAAGAAAAAATATATAATTAAACTGTCATGAAAAAAAAGGGGGATTTACATACATACCAATTTAATTCATGCTATTTATATATCTAACATTCAAAACATTAATATTACATGCCTATTATCCATAAAACAAATTTGAATATATGGAATGAAATATTAAAGTTTATAGAATGATATGAATGATAGAAATGAATTGTAGGAGTCATATTAAAATTTTATATAGGTGATAATAATTTAATATTAATATTTTAGACGTTAGATATGTAAATAAATTGAAATAAAGTGGTATGTATATAAATTTTCCAATTAAACAAATGTGTTGCTTAAAATATATATACTTTTTTAAATTTTTAAAAAATTAAGTTTTTTTTTTAAAATAAAAAAAGCATTAAAATAAAATGTACTTTTTTAAAAATAAGATTTCATAAAGCTATACATAAATTTTCAATGAATTATTTTGTTCTTATGTGGCAGGGGAGCAAAACTTGGGATGGGGGAAGACAATGGGGAAGAGGTGAAGGGAAAGTGTATTCCTGGAAGGAAGCGCAGCTCAGCAAAACAGCAATAACAAGAGGGCATTGTTATTAATTAGGTTATTAGTCCTTTAATCCTAAGGGCATTTGTATAAATATTAGAAATTTATGGGAGTAGATTTTATTGGTGGGGTCAGTTGAAAGTTAATATGGCTATGTGGGGCCATTGTTGTACTTTGGAGTTGACTTTCTCTAGTACTGACTGTTTGGGTTGTCAGTTTGATATAGATTTGAGCCTGAAAAGTTTTGAAGCAACATTTATGATTTATAATTAGCTAATTATTTTATATATTTGCATCTAAAAAGAGCTTCATTGTTTTTTATTTGCATTAAAAAGTACATTGCAGTTGATTTAATGAGGAAGGTAAATAAATATTAATCAAAAGTATCATAGTTGCAAAAATGTTTAGGGGTTTGAAGAAAATTTAAAAATGAATTTAGTTTTTTAAGAAAACCGAATTTTATTTTGCGTTTTCTATGTAAAGTTTAATATTTCAACTGTGTTTTAATGTAATTTTTATAATTTACTAAATTTATATTTAAATTAATTTTTGAATAATGATTAACTATAACTTGATATCTACCTTTAATTTAGAGCTAGAAAAAAATATATTAATGGAAAGTTATTAAGAATAAGATTAACTTTTAAAAAGTCAAAATTATTGTTAAAACTTTTCACATTATGAGCTATATTTTTTTTTAATGTGCACTCAATTGTTTAAATTTATCATATTATTTAAGCTATATACCATTAATGTTCAATCAATTATTTAAGTGTGTCATATAATGTGATATGTATAATAATAATGTTTAATCAATCGTCAAAATATGTCATATTATGTGAGATATATAACAATAATATCTAATCAATTGTTAAAATTTGTCAAATTTTAGGAGTCATATCTATAGGGCAATATTTAAGAGAAGAAATAAATATAAGAATTACTACGGGATACATTTGCGCCTTGGGTGGCATTTCTATTAGTTAGCAGTTAAATTTTTAGAAGATAATAACATTATTTATAATAGAAATTGAATAAGCAGCCATCACTAGGATAGTAAGTAAATGATTTTGTAGAAAATTTTTATAGAATGATGAAATCAATTTCAAGAAAAAATTTATTTTATTTTGTGACAATAAAAGTAATGTTGCCGTAGCAAAGAATGTTGCCTATGTGCTCGAATAAAAAATAACTCATGCACTACTATATATGTATAGCCTGTTTAAAATATTTGCCTTATGACTCATCAAAATTAAAAAAAAAAAAAAATTAAAAATGTAGAAAAGCAAGATGATATACCCACAAAAATGACATCTATTGAAAATTGAGGCCTTGTAATACCTTAGTTAACTTCTATGAATTATTACATTAATGTGACAAAAGAAGTGTTCAAACATATCACTACGCTAATATTAAAAAATCATACTCAAAGTGAGGTTATTAAGTGTGAAGTCAAAATTTTCATCTATTGAAAATAGTTGATCACTTCAATAAAATTGATACATCATACAAAAATTATCTTGATATGGCACTAATCTCAAAGCAAAATCCAGTTGGAAAGTTTCGAAATCAAAATCAGGAACATCTGAATTCCGTTTTCAGCAAACTTAAAGTCGAACTAAGCGTCTCCGAAATACGAACCCAACGACACCAAATTAGACCCAATCTGAGCCCAAATGGGTCCAAATCAAGGACCCGAAGCGTTGTTGGAAGGTTCAAACCACAATTTGGATACCAAACAGATTCCAAACATAACAAGCTTATAGTCAAATCGAGCGGCTCAACGAGACGAATCCAACGAGTTCAAGATCACTGAATTACAACATCACTACTACATTCAAACGTCAATCGAACGGTTCATGGTCAAGGGATTCAAGATCGGCCGTCAATCCAACCACTCCCAACTAACCTTGATCCTTCACCTATTTACGGACCATGCCATTCCCAAAATTTATAAATAGAGCCCCCTCTCCTCTTGAAAAGGGACCCCGGAGCTTAAGGAAAAAAGAGAGAGATTGGAGATTGCTCTTGCTTCCTAGCCTCCTCGACCACCGCCGGACCACCACCGGAGTTATGTCGGACCACCACCTGATGCTCTGTGCTCCACCGGACCACCGCCTAACGCCGTCACTTCGCCGGACCACCACCTTACGCCCTCTGCTCCACCGGACCACCGTCTAACGTCGTCAATCCGTCGGACCACCACCTTACGCCCTGTGCTCCACCAGACCACCGTCTAACGTCGTCACTCCGCCAGACCACCACCTAACGCCCTATGCTCCACCGGACCACCGTCTAACGTCGTCACTCCGCCGGACTACCACCTGACACCCTGTGCTCCACCGGACCACCGTCTAACGTCGTCACTCCACTGGATCACCACCTGACGCTCTACGCTCTGCTAGTCTTTCACTTGAAGCTCTCATCTTTGCCAGACCAACATTGAAGATTCTCCCATTTGTCAGACCTTCATCTAAGGCCCGAAGTTCTACCTTATCATCATCTAAGGCCCGAAGTCCTGCCAGACCATTACTCGACACCCGGATTTTTATTGTACAATTGCTATTTGTAATCTGATCATCCTTAGAGACGAGTCAGCCCATTGTAACCAACTCAAGTTCTAGTGAAATCTTTGTAACTAGGCTAGGCCCCATGGTTTTTCCCCTTTCAAGGGTTTTCCACGTAAAAAATCTTGTGTTATCTATGTGTGAGCTGGATATCCGTATAACGCTAAGACGAATAATTAAAACTCTATCGTCGTATATATTCTAGTCCATAGTAGTTTGGCGCCGTCTGTGGGAAACGATAATCCCACTATCCTGAAGCATCACCACCATGGTCAACAGGCATAGTAATCGCATCCTTGGAGCCTCCCGTTCCAATTCACATCAGTCTCGGAATCAATCACTGAATAAAGGACACTAAGCATCTGTCTCTTTTCACCCCGGCGGTCGAAACTCTGTTGGAGAAGGAACTTCAAGACCATCCCTAGAAGATTGTATCAGAAAGATAAAGGACTCGTAGAATGAGATTCTTCAACTCCTACGAGAGACTCGAGGACCAGCACTAGCACCTCAAGAAGATATACTTCTTCCTCAAGACCCACCGCAATTTGAAGATGTTCTTCATGTCGAAGTTCCCCTTCCACCGCCAAGAATGCGCCCTCCAACACATCCAAAAAATGAACTTGCTGACACAGCAAGCTCTACACATCCTTCGTGGATAGGCCGCCAGCGTCACATTCCTTCGGATGCCCCCAAAGACTTAGCTCAGCGACACATCGCCGAACTCCCTCGTAATGCCCTACGGCATGAATTACGAAGACTAGTCCGAGAGGAATTCCCCATTAGAAATATAAGACAATCTCTCCATCAGAGAGATTTTCAGGAGTCATCACCCCTAACTGAAGCCGTCCTTCAACACCCTATTCCAGCAAGGTTCAAACTACCGAACATCGATGCATACGACTGAACATCTGACCCGTATGAACATATCGATCACTATAAGACCATAATGCATATCCAACAAGCCTCTGATGTGCTTTTATGCCAAGTCTTCCCAGCTACACTCAAAGGGCATGCTCGAACATGGTTCTATTCACTCCCCGCCGGATCTATCCCAATATTCGTCAAATTAGCCAAAATATTTGTCGAATATTTTGTTGTCAATCGGAGGATGGTCAAAGACTCTTTCCACCTCTCAGGAATTCGCTAGAATGAAAATTAGTCACTCAATGAATACTTTCAATGGTTTTCTACTGAGGCACGACAAATTCCAGGGGTAGATTCCGAGTTACTTAGAGGTGTATTTCTCGGAGGGCTTCGACCTGGTCCCTTCTACTCAGCACTCATGCAAGATACAGTCCATTCATATACGGACCTAATCCATCATGTAGAGGCCCAAATCTCTACCGACGAAGCCATTAACGCTCACAGAAAGCAGTTTGAACAAACAATCGGGAAACAAAAAAGTATATCAAGAACGGAGAATCCATCCTCACAGCGGAAGAAGTAAGGGAACTATAATCTTCCCCCTCAGCCCTCACAGCCACGACGAGAGCCTCGCCAAGAGAAGGAGTACACACCGCTTAATGTATCCCGTGCAAATGTTTTGATGGCTATCCGAGACTAGGAGAGCGTAAAGTGCCACATCCTTTGAAATCCAATGTCGAAAACTAGGAGCAAAATTCTCACTTCCACCGGAGCTGTGGACATACTACCAAAGCATGCAGAGAGCTCATGGAAGAAATCAAAAGACTGATTCGACAAGGATATCTCTGACAATTCATCAAGAATCCACCAGTACGAGATAATGATGCTCCGGCTGGGGGAAAAATTGATAATAAAGACAGTCGACTGACAATCGACAAATAGTTGGCGAAATTGAAACTATTGCCGGGGGGCCTATAATGCCGAGTCAAGTCTTGATTGCGGCCACCAAAGAACCAACACAAAAGCAGTCTCGTGCCGATCATTCCATTGCTTTTGATAATTCTGACTTAGAGGGAATAAATACCCCTCATCAAGACCCAATCGTAATAAGTGCAATGATCGGCGACCCATGCTACAAAGTCAAAAGGATCTTGATTGACAACTGGAGTTCTGTAGATGTTCTATTCTACTCCACATTTCTCAACATGTGCCTCGCTCGAGAGAAGCTCCAACCTACTGCAGGCCCACTATATGGATTTGATAATCGACTTGTACGCGTATAAGGTATGATAAGCCTTCCTGTTGTGCTGGGAGAATTCCCATACAAGCTACACAATTCATCCAATTTTTTGTCGTGAAGTCGGAGTCAGCATACAATGCTATCATTGGAAGGCCATTACAGTCAATCTTCAGGATCGTTGCTTCAATCCTACATTTCAGACTGAAATTTCTCACCCCATCAAGAACTGGTGTAGTACGAGGAGATCAACAAGAGGCACAATCTTACTATCTTCGACAGGCTAAACCAGCCCATCAATTACCTTAAACATCGAAGACTTTAATCTATGAAATGAGGACATTCCTCAGAAGGCCTCCCCCGTCGAAGATCTTGCATGTATCTCCTTATCCGATGAACATCCTTTAAGGAAAATACATATCAGATCATTACTCTTGGAGGAAGAGAAGATAAAATATGTATAATTCTTATGAAAAAAATCAAGAAATCTTTGCCTGGAGTACGGTAGACATGCCCGAAATCAGCCATGAAGTAATTGTACACTCCCTCAATGCCAACCCAATGAGCAAACTTGTTATTTATAAAAAGTGAAGTTTTGCACCGAAGCGCCAACAAGTCATCAAGAAAGAAGTCGACAAGCTCCTAGAGGCTGGATTCATAAGGGAAGTGCACTATCCCACATGGTTGGTGAATGTGGTTATGGTAAAGAAGACTAATGGAGCTTGGAGGATGTGTGTTGATTATATAGACCTCAATAAGGCCTGTCCGAAAGACTGCTTTCCGCTCCCTCGAATCGACCAACTTATTGATGCCACATCCGGTCATCAAATGCTGAGCTTCATGGATGCCTACTCAGGATACAATCAAATAAGAATGAATCATATTGATGAGGAAGCAACTGCTTTTCAAATAGATAGGGGACTGTATTGCTTCCAGGTTATGCCCTTCGGATTAAAGAATGTAGGAGCCACATATCAATGCCTCATGAATAAGATGTTTAAAGATCTTATAGGGCATACGATGGAGGTATATGTAGATGATATGCTGGTGAAAATTCTTGAAAAATCTCACTATATTTCTGATTTAGAGCAATGTTTCTGTCTCCTCGATCTTACAACATGCACCTCAACCCCTCCAAATGTGCATTTGGAGTATCCTTAGGAAAATTTTTGGGTTTTATGGTTACCCACCGAGTGATTGAACTAATCCTGAGAAGATCAAGACTCTAAGGGATATGGTGCCTCCCCGAAATACCAAGGATGTCCAGAGATTAAATAGAAGGATTATAGCACTCTCTCGCTTCTTAGCTCACACAAGAGATATATATCTACCCTTCTTCAAAATCCTTAGAGGTGCTCATAGCTCAGGATTTCAATAGAATGATGAATGCCAAGAGGCCTTGTGGACCTCCAAAAAGAGCACTGCACGAACGGGTCGATTGGAAGGACAGATTGGATCGTGCATACGACTAACCATTGAGGATAGAGGCTGACGCCAACACACCTCGATGGATAGTAATACACACGACCTAGTCACGGGTTTCCCCCATCCGAAAAAAAAGTTTGAATGGGGTTTAATAGATTGTGGGGCCAATTTTCCCACGGGCGCAAGCCCCCGTGATTAATTACATCTCAGGCCGGAGCCTAAGAAAACTCTCGATTAAGGATCATACATTATCCTCTCCTAAAGTGGGATCAGCACGAAGGCGTAGACTAGGAAATCCTACTCAAAGGGAAGAAAGGTCCGAAGAGGCTGAATCAACATGCGTGGCTCAAACTAGCATTCGGAGGCTCTAGGGTTATAAATAGAAACTGGAGAAAATGAAAGTCAAGCATTCGATCACATGCATGACAGAAGGATGGAGGTGGCGTCATCCTGTGACACAGATAAGTAGGATTTAGGATCCCTGAAAAGAAGGAATCTAATTACTATTTTAGGCATACTACGAGATCGAGTGTAGTAGCCTCGAACCCTAAATCTAGATTGGACTTAGTGTTCAACACACACTAAGACCAGTGTCCTAGCTAATGCTATGCAAAACCTGGACTTACCCCGGCCTGGATTGGGGAGCCAGCTAACCACCTAATCGATTCAAAACCATGTTGTCAAGTCAATTATGATAGATGGGTGGATGGTACAGTTATTGGAAATAGGACCGACATTAGATACTTCTCTTAAGTGAATCCTGAACTTATGTGGGTAAGATGCTTCTAGCTTAAATTTAATTAACATTAGTTTCTAAATGCATGCTATGCTAGTTGAAATTCCAGCTCATGAATACTATTAGAACTTAAAAAACAGGCTATATAAAAATATTTTTTTTTGTGCAAAAGACTGGTCCCCCTAGTCCGACTTCATCCCTCATAGGCCAGATTATCCAGACTCTTACCCGCATGCAGGGAGAATGTCTTTCTATCAGCAAGGAAAGAGAAATGAATAATTGCATGCTGACCCCGGACGCATTCCCGGCAATTCCCTAGGCTCTGTTAAGTTTCTATGTTTTAGAACTCTTAAAATTTGGCGAATTAATCTATGAGTAGAAAAAATTTTAGTCCTCTAAAGAGCCTAACGACAATCCAGGCGAAAACAAAAAGCAGCCATTGCAAGGAAAGAAACCTTAAAAAGCACTTTGGTTTTCTATCTTTCTAACTGCGCAACCAGGAAACACATCAATATAAATCCAAAAAAGTAAGATCATCTAAATGTCCATAGGCAAAACTATGCGCCTTATTTACACTCAGATTTACAGAAATAATGTGCCCGGAGGCACCACTGCCAACAACCCGATTTCTAAACGTCTATTGACAGACTGCCAACAACTTTTGAGTTGGGTATATCTAGGTCCTTTAATATTTAGCTTTGGAGTCTTCCTCCTCTGGACTTCTTGGATCTCTCCCTCCCTGGATCTTGGATTCTCTCCTCCTTTGGACTCTTTTGGATTTCCCGTGCTTGATACTATTCAAACAAAGAGATAATTCCCCCAGTAGGGGGTATTGCCTTTTTCTTGATATCTAGCCATCCAACTCGATCTTCCAAATGGAAGAAGACTCTCCCCTTAGGATGCCATTCTTCTTTAGAATCCGAGTTGGATAAGAATATCTCGACTCATAGTCTTGTTTCACAACCCTTCTAACTAATTATTACAAATATTTATCTCTCCATTGAAAAGCAGAAAAAAAAATCTAAAGTCCCTGCAAGGTTATCCTAATAATCATCCCAAGCAGTTTATATGAAAATAAAAGTGCTAACACCATTGACCCTGTGCCAAGCCATGCTCTTAATTTTGAGGGCTAAGCAGCTCCATCTGTAGCAGTTATAATAATTTAATAATTTTAGCCCTCATTTCATTTTAGGGGGAGCTGAGCAAGCACCTGCATAAAACATTATTAGAAATAATTATAATGCTCCCCCCTTTTATTAGCTTGAGCATGATCACCTGCACGGAAGAACAATATATATGTATATGGCGCTCCTAGCCTATGGGTAAGTCTAACGCTCACATCCAGAGTGCAGAAAAAGTAAACAAACACACCAATCAATTTTCAAACAGCATGCAATGAAAACAACGAAAAGCTCTGACACACAGCAAGAAAATAAAACCCAGCGGCCTAACCTAAGTCTAGAATTAGTGCCCTAGAAAATAATGCTATGTGTGTGAAAGGCTTGTGTGGTTAGGATAGATCCAAAGTGGGATAATTAGTTAAAATTGTCTAAAGTTCAGGTATGTTATAGGCCAAAAAGGGAATTTTAGTTGAAATTTAAATCTTAGTGGATTAGGATCCATTTTAGTAAGTTTAGTTTGTTGATCATTTTTAAGAGTTTAGGACAATGATATTTGAAGTTTAAGTTGCATTGGCCAATTTTAGAAAGTCCCGGGTCCTCCTAGGAACTAGACTAAGGGTCCAAAAAGTCACTTATGGAAAAAAGACTAAATTTGGGTCTCCTATTACCATAGGAAAATATTAGACCTTAATACGAGTAGTTAGACAGGTAGTAGGCAAAAATCAGAGTTTTCTATCCAAAGTTATGAATTTTCTAAGTTTCGGGCCCTAAATGAACTACGGTTGACCAAAAAGTTGACTTTCTAATCTAGGCCAGCTTCTGGAAACCTAAATTTTTTAGTAAATACTAGGCCCTAATTGGAGTCTAATGCAAGTGAGTTTACCTAATTTAGAATTTTCTACAATTAGTTATGAATTTCTAAAGGTCGGGTAATTTATGGAATTTATAAATTAACTAGGAAAGGGCCTTTTTTTTACTGTTTTGCCCAAAACAAGCTCCAAACTGATTGGAATCACCCCCAAAAGTCAGGAATAACCAGAGAAAGTGTTCCCAAGTGTTTGGAGATAGTTTGGGATTTTTAATAATTTTTAATGAATTATTAGGGGCAAAATGATAATTTCCACCTATGGTCAAATTAGGGGTCAACCTGAAGTCAAACTAGGGAGACATATTTATCTAAGGTCAATGATCAGTTTCTGGTCAGTTTGAGGTATTATGGGTAATTTTCTGACCTAAGGTGTATTCATTGTAATTTTCGGAAGGTCTCGGGGCCTTATTTAGCGGGTTAATTAGGGTTGGTTAACTAAGGGGTCTAAAGACTCCTAAAAATTCCTAGAAAATTCTGGGAAGTTTCAGATGTCACTAAGTTTAAGAGTTGAAGTTTTCATGTCGTTCTGGGGTCCATCCTAGTCCCTAGAAAACTTCTAAGTTCGCTAGACAGGTCCTTAATTATTGTCCTTAGGGTGTCACTACGTTGTAGGAGTTAAGAGTGATGTTTTATCTAACCATTAAGGTAATAAATGCATGGGAGTAAAAAAATGAAATAAACACACCATGTCCTTAGATCTAGGAGAGCCTAAGCTAAGTGCTCGTGGTGCGACCTACACATGCAATCTACGAAAAATAAAAGGACTTACACCTAATGAAGGGATTAGTGAATGATTGGAACTCAATCACCCACTAATCCTCTCCCCTATGATTGCTCTTCATTCATATAACCCATGTCTAAAATTTCATGCAATAGCGGATCTCCTGTCCCGCCTGTTGGACGTCTCCAAACTACGTCTACTGCGAACGAGGCTCTACCGGGTAAGCTGGCTAGCTCCTGGAGCTACCACGATGAACTGACATGAGGGCCGAGGCAGCGCTTTTCTGCTGCTGTATCCATCCTTGCGACGGGGGTGTCAATCCTACACAAGGAGCAACTGCTAGCGGCCTATGCACTGGAACTGTCTCACCTGGCTGCTGGGCGTGTCTGCCGCTCTGCCAACTGTAAAGTCTCCTGCGCAGTCTGCCTCCGTAACTGAAGAGGTAGCGCAGCCCGAGAAATCTGCACGGAGTAAAGGCCTTCCCGACTGAACGGGCGAATAAGAACCCTCTGCCATGGAGAGACGTAAAGCGGACGATGTTCCGAAATCCTCTGAGTGAAGGGCTTGGAACACCTCAGCGTCCCTGGGTATCCTTGCTACGGGGTGAGTAGGTGACGACAGGAGCGAAGCCTGCCGCTAATAGGGCGGACAACATCCTCACTCATCTCCACTCATGCGTCAATGGGGAGAAGCGTCCTCCCTGAATGACCTCCAACTCGGGGGCTACCCATCACCTCTGGAGGCAGGTGCAAACAACAACTGGGTGTGGCCTCTGCTGTGCGAGAGCCACTTCCCTCTGCCTATGACTAACTCGTCGTAACGATGGCATCGGCCATCATGTCTCTCTTCCTCTAACGCAGCTAGCTGCGCAACACCACCCGTCCTATTCACCTATTCCTGCCGGGCCTTCTCCACCGAGGCCGGAGGTGGAGGTGGAGGAACATCTGAACCAAACTGCCTGGAGAAGTGGCAGGGGGACAGAACAACTGGAAGTGCCGGGTCTGCCCGGCAGTCTCGAGGATGAAACAGAAAGCCGAGCAAAAACATAAAACCCGGCAAGAAGGGGCGAAGGCACCTCGTCTGGTCCCTTCTTCCTAGTGGAATAGCGGGAGGGGCAACCCAAACGCGATGGGGGTACTTTCGCCGGAACAAAGTGAGGAGAGACAACAAACAGCAGGCTAGCCCGAAGAGCGCTGAGGGGGCACGAGGGCAGAGTTCTTTGTGCCACAGGAGCGGTAAAGGGACGGCAGGTCGCCTGACCGCTGCAGACGGATAGAGTGGAAGCAGCTGCAGCAGGCTGCCGGTGTTGAGGCGGCCAGGGCAACCTGAGCAGCAGGAGCGACACAGGCACTTGAAAGGCCTAACGCTGGAATATTGAACCTCGATTTTGCCCAATGATTTGGGCCCCGAACGTTGAACTTGGTCATTGACACAATGTCCAGACCTATGGGCCCTCCCGACATTGGGTTCAGTGGGATGCGAGGTCGCAGTCCGTCGAGCTCGAGCTTCGACCCGTGGGTCAGAAACAGGTTGACCAGTCAACCAGAGTTGAACGCAATTTGTACGCTTTTTTAGGCCTAAGAATCATTTGTTAATTTATTTGTCACATTTATTCTTGAGCTCGAGCGCCCACCCGAACCCGTATAGATCCCTCGACGAGGTTTGAACCAAGATCAATCGTTGATTTGGTCAGAACCAAAGTCTTAAATAGGTGAAATGTCACACATGTTTAGAGCCCATTAAAGACCCTATTCATGGAATTATTGCAGTCCTTAAATGGTCAAATTCAAAACTGCCGTGGTTCCACTCCTAATTCCCTCCAAATCACCTCAGGATGTGATCGAAGCCGTTGGAATAGATAGGGTTGAGGGAGAGTTAGAAAATATCAAGTCCTTAGTACTGTTGTTTTGGGAAAAAATCTATTTTTCTCTTGCTTGAGGCTAAGACTGTCTCAGGTCCTGAGACTTTGTTGAGAAGGACCCCCCACACACCTTTCCCCACCTTGCACTTGAATCAAGCAAACCTCGACCACCTCAGAGGACCACCGCAGCCAGATCCCTGGCGACACCGCGCGAGGCCCAAATCCATTCCAGGACGAAGTCACAGGTAGATCAAGTGCGAGGTAATTAAAATAGGATCTCAATGGATCAGCTAGAGAAACGTTGTGCGACATCTCCGCAGAAGATCCAACGAGCCCATAAGATGCCCGAATTCCAACCGTGTGGATTGGAAGGTATATCTCAAACCCTAGTTTAGAACACTAGGGTTAATTAGCTGTTGTGATTAGTGATCTTATATCGCAAAATAACTTCCAATCGATGCTCTTCACTAGTAGAGAGACAGATCATCAAATTATCATTGCGTTTGGTCGATATATTCCGTATTGAGAGAACGAAGCAAGATAGCCCTAGCCTTTGGTCCGGTCAAGCTTCCCAGGCCCGCCCTGCCTTCTGAACCGTTGATCCTGTTGATCGACGTAAGATCCTGGTCAGACCACGGAAAGATATTTCAGTCCGACCGCAAGGGATCTGGTCGGATCGAGACAGATTCGTCCAGACGATCGGAGCGTCCGTAACCGTTACAGCGTGAGCGAATACAGACGGTGGACGAGGGGGGGACTGCTTACGTGGATGAGTGGGGTGGACATGGAGTGCGTGCATCGATTGCCGCAATCATATTGGCTGGCACGGCGCAATGATTGCGCCGTCCCAATGATTGTCGTACCGGAAAACACCCGCGAAGCGTGCAACAGCGCACCGCAACACGTGTCCATTCCACGCAAGAGCTAATTTTGTTTTAAATTTGTTTTAAATTATTTTTAAAAGCATTATTACTCTTAAAAAATCACCTCGAAAAATTCATTTTTGCTCCGATTTTTGTGCCAGAGTAACCGTCGTTTTGCCGTATTTTTGATTCACTCCAGCACTATAATTTGTTTTTTTAAATAAAAATAATATATATATTTTAGAATTATTTAAAAAACAGTATGAAGAAAAAGTATTACTTAAAAAAAGTAATTATTTTGACTTATTTTATTAAGTTCATAATATAAGCAAATTATTTTTTGTATAATATAAAATTAATATTATAATCATGATCCAACTCTTTCTTATTGTTTTTGGTACATATTTATTATTATGTATGAATTGTAATATATTTGTTCTTAAATATTAGAAATATATATTTTCATAATTAATATTATCCTAATTACTTTAATTAGTTAATTAAGTTTAAAAGTATCAACTAAATCAATAAATCATTACGTAATATTTTATATATATTATTTCGATTGAGTATGAATTTTAAATTTTCAGAAGTTGAAAGTTATTTTTCGTAGTTTCATCTTAATAACTTTTTTTTTTCATGATTATTTTGGAATTATTTTAAAATATCCTTTTTAATCGTTTTAAACTTCGAAAAAATTATATCTTCCCTGTTTAAATCGGATTTTTTGTGCAACAAAACCTATGATTTGAATGTATTTTTTGAATTCTGTAGACACATTTAAAGTTTAGTTGAATCAATTATTTTTTGATCTTGTCTAGATAGTATATTTGTATTAAAACAGCAATATCAACTATTTTTATAACTATTTAATTTATCCATACCTTAAACTTTTAAAATTGAGTAAACTTCTCGTTTTAAGTCAGGATTTTGATGCAGCAGCACTTGTTTTGGGGTGTGTTTGGGAATTCTGTACAGTTGAAAATCAATTCGGGTGAAAATTCCTATTGATAGATTTTCTGATATTTCCAAAACAGTAAAGTAAACATTATTTAAAATATTATTTTATATATTAAACTTCGGAAAATCATATCTTCGCGTTTTAAATCGATTTTTTGCGATATAGGAGACTCGTATCTTTTCAAAAAGGCGAATCTGTTAATGTTTTGAAACCATTTCCAGAGCCCTGATCTTGAGCTCTTTTTGACAGAATCACATGAATATTGGATTTGATGATTCGAGTAAATATTTTTTTTAATATTGACATATTAATTATAACAGTATAATTTTCCAGGTACCAACTATTATTCTAACCGTTTGTGAGGCTCAGATTAGGGTAGCAGTGGGTCTCCCTTACCTAGTTACTATGGAATTTGACATTATTTTTAAATTATCATTAATTTCCAAAATTTATATAATAGTAATTATAAGTATTTTAAAACTATTTTGAAACTATTTCATATATAAACTCTCTTAATTCCGGGAGAATC
>NW_021319486.1:312248-317322 GCF_001605985.2 Dendrobium catenatum
TTTAAGGTTATGAAATATAAATTTTTACACCTCACGAGCTTCACGATCCAGGCAAAAAACAAAAGCGGCACAACATCACCAAAACTAAGAAAGCAAGCAATCCTAAAGGCAAAGCATTTCACATCAATCAAATATTAATTATCAATAAATGTCCATAGGCAAAGTTGTCTTGCTTATTTACAAAAACCAGAATTTTATAGAAAGTAAAGTGGCTGGGCACCACTAACAACAACCCGGATTCTAAACATAGCTGATGACGCAAGTAGTTTTTTAAACTGGGATATTCTCAATCTTCAAAGTAATTCAGTCTTTGTTCTTCTATGGCTCCTTTCCCTGAAGCTTGGGCTTTTGTAGTAGACTACCCAAATGGATAAGAGGGCACTTCCCTTTAAAGGAAGGCCACTCTTTCCTCTTTGGATAGGAAAGAAGTAAGACCCAAAATTTGGATCTCTAATAGAAAAGGTCTACTCCTTCTAAGGGCATCCATTTCAACTTTTGGAGTCCAACTTGGACCTATTAATCCAACTCAAAAATTAACTTTTACAACACTTGACAATTGCACAAATTAACATTTATATGAAAATAAAATCTAGACTCACCACAAGGTTATCCTAAACAGTCCCAATAAATAAGAACAGTTATTCCAAAGCAGTTATATAATATATGGCAGAAAAGAAAGTAAACACGCTGCCCGCTTCTTTTTTTTATTTGGGGGCTTTAGAGTTGAAGCACTGTGCAAGCATTGATAACAATATATTATATATATATATATATATATATATATATATATATTATTTTATATATATATATAATATATAATATTTTTGAATTTTCTATTGCCTCATGAGTGTGGCCACAATATAGAAAAACCGTGTAATATCCAGATCGTACATAATAGGTAACTAGTCGCAAATCATCAATCCATCACAGAGTGCAGAAAGTAAGCAGACACGCAAAGCAATTTTATCCACAACAATGCAGTGAAATTTACGAAAAATCCGGCACACGATAGTAAAAATAAACAACGGCCTAACCTAGATTCTAGAGTTGGTTGTCCCTAGCACACATCTAAGTGTGTGTGTATGAAAGTCGTGGTGGTAGGGATATATCCTACTGGGTGATAGTTAAGTATTAGAAAAGTTATAAGTTTGTTGAGGCCTTTGGGGGAATTTATGTTTAGAATTTAAAATATAATGTAATTAAAAATTTTTATTTGAAGTGTTTATTAACTGATTTCAAGGGTCTAATAATTTAAAGTTTTGCATTAATCAGATTCGTGGCGTTGTGCCATCAGGCCTCGAGCAACAGCCTCCTTAGGACACGTCCCCCGCAGCCCGGAGTAGTCCAGCCGATAAACAGATTAATGTGGTTTGAATTAGAGATTTTTAAAGGTCAAGTAATTAATTTATTAATCTTATTTTAAGATTTAACACCCTTAGAATCCATTCGTGGCGTTGTGCCACCAGGGTTCGAGAACAAGCCCTACTTTAGGACACGTTGCCCGGCACACTGGGCTCCGCAGCCCAGGAGTAGTCAGCCAATAAAATTTATCTTTAGGATGGTTATTGTATTTTAAGAGGGTTTTTTTGAGTGTTTTAAACATTCAACTAAACATTTTCAGAAGTTTAAGAATTTGAAAGTCCAAATTTTGGAATTTTTGGATTATTTTAATATTTAATTAAGGGGTTTGAAAAATTGAACTTTATACTAAAGAGGTTTGTTTCTGGAAACTTAGTATTTGGATTAAAATACTAGACTTAATACGATTCAGTTAGACAGTAAGTAAGCTAAAATCCAAATTTTTCTACATTTATCTTCTGAAGGTTTTGGAAGTTTTAGTCTAATTTTGACTTAAGGTTGACCCGATTTTGTTGGACTTTTTTTAATTTTGCAGATTTCTGGACTCTTAGTAATTTTTAATAAAAACTAGATACTTTCTATGAGTTGAATGCAGTGAGTTTTGGGTCAATTTTGACTTTTTCTTGATTTAGTTATGAATTATCGAAGTTTGAGTATTTTTCATGAATTTTTGAATTGTTTAATAAAAGGCCTTTTTATGTTTTGCTCTAAATGAGTTCCCAACTTCTTGAAAAATATCCAAAGGTCAAAGAATGAAACTAAGGAAGGGATTCTCAAAGTGTTTGGGAAATTTTTGGGATTTTTAATTATTAATTAATTTAATTATATTAATTAAATATTAATTTTACTTAAAATAAATTAAGGCTTAATTAGCTGTCAAATCAGGGCTTTTTAATTTCAATTGGTTAAGGACCTGATTTGGTCAGCTTAGAGAAGTTTGCATGTTTTTTTTTCAATTTTAAATTCGATTATTAATTTTCTGGAAGATTCATTAGCTTAATTAAGGGTTTACAACTAGGGAAATTTTAATTTAAGGTCTTAATGTTTCCAAAACCAGTGAAAATGTTCCTAGTGGCTGCGACATGTCATAAGTTCAAGTGTTTGAAGTTTCGACTACAAGGGGAAAAGTGAATCTAATTATTGGAATTTTTCGTAGAGTTTTTCTACACATAAGTCCTTAATTATTGTCTTAATTGTGTCCTAATTTAATGTGGTTTTGGAATTCAATGTTTGAACTAACCCTCACCACTTAACCACATAAGGCATGTATGAACACATAACACATTCAACACCTTAAATCTAGAGAGGCATAGACTATGTGGTGTGTGTTTTCTAAACAATGCAAGGATTAAATTAACATAATTAACTAAAGATAAGATTTAGTGAATACTCAAGAAATGATTAACACAACTAATATCCATTTCATTCCATTCATAATTGGCTGATCTAGGTTTAGAACTTCAATAAATCCTCTCAAGAGTGTTAAAAGAATTTAAAATATATAAATAGGTTTCAAAAGTATTTTTCAGATAAATAAATATGTATATAATAATATAATATATATATATATATATATATATATATTATATATTATTATTATATAATATATATATAATATATATATATTTATATACAATAAATTTTAAATAAATTATTAAATTAATGTTTTGGAATAAAATTTTAAAAGCACATTTGAAGAGATTTTTCGATTTTCAAGTTATTTTGAAAATAAAATTTTAAGTTTTTTTTCTAAATAATCTAATAATAATAATTATTAAATACTACATCAATAATTATAGAATTAAAAATAATTTCAAATCATTCAAAATAATCAATATTTAAATTCTTAAATCATATTAAAATAAAGGTGTTTTTGAAAATTTCAAAACTTTTGATATATTATTTAAATATTCCTAAATTTAAGCGAATTTAGTTTGAATTTTTAAAATTAGAATTGTTTAAGTACTTTGAATTAATTCAAATTTGATTAGGTAATAAAATATCTTTTAAATCTTGATGAATAAAATATTAGATATTCTCTAATTTTAGTATATTTTTTGCATATTATTGTTGAATTTCTAGAATAACTCATAAATTTTTAATTAATTATTGACTAGAATAGGAAATATTAAATTAATTAAAATAGATTTAAATCATATAGAAATTTTAAAGTAAATTTTAATTCTAAATTAAAGATCTTGATTTTCTGAAAAAAAATGATATATTTACATTATTTTTTGGACCTATATTTAATTTTATATAAATTTTTTTTAAGTTTTATGCATTTAAAATGATAAAAATGATTTTTAAAATCATTTCAAATGAAAAAGGCGGCGCGGGTGACCGAGTTGCCTCTCTGATTTGTGGAATCAACCGGGTGGTGGCAGCAATGATTGGGGCTGACTCGGACGATGACGCAAGCGGTGGTCAGTCACGCGTCCGTCCGCTGGAGCGCTAATGCGGTTTTTACTAAACGCAAGCTAGCAAGCGTCTGCGGGACCGTATGGATTCTCTGGATCCCGATCCTAACGGTCCAGATTTGAACCCCGCCATTTTGATCTCGATTAAAAGTGATCAGACGGTGAAGAATCGATCCCGCGGTTCTGGATGGAAGGGTCAAATGCCGCTAAGCCATAAATTGATGCGAAACGAAATACGGCGGACGCCCCGGATAATGAATCAGAGCCGTGATCGCTGATCAACGGCTCTAAAAAAATGTACACCTGAACGAACTCAACTGGATGCCCTGAATTTCCCATTTTTAGGCTCGTTCCTTTCGATCAGTTAATCAAATCATTTGAAATTTTAAACCTCGGTCGCCTAGGTGAAACAGAAACCTTGGGGAATGTTTTATTTTACTTAAAACATGTTTATCAAAATGCTATTTAATCTAGTGTACCTAAGTCTAGGGTTTAGGATTTACCTTGATTTAAAGGACGGTTTGGACCGTTTAATGGATGGTTGAGCTTGTAGATTGTCCAAGTGTAGATCCCTATCACAACACCTGAGCCTGGATCTACCGGAAAAGCTCCTTGAATGGATTAGGCTAGGTTCGTCGGGATCTTGCCGGAGAAAGGTTTTTACCGGTGGGATTTGGGTGGGGAAGTGTTGAGGAACCTCTGTGGAGCTCAATAGAACAGGAATTCAGGCTGGAGGAGCTCTAGACAGGTGAGAGAATGATATGGATTGAATGAGAGGCCTTAGGGCACTTTTCTCACATTAAAACATCCCCAAGCCAAATGGATGGCTGGGATGCTTTAGGGTCCTCCCTCTGATGAAGGACAAGTGTCCCAAGCCGTTAGGTGACAGGGAGAAAGAATGGAAAAGGCCCTCTAGCCATTGGTTAGTTCTTTTGAGGTGGGGGGAACCACTACCATTTAAGGCTAAACCAAGGGCTGGGCTTGGTTAGGGAGCCTGTTAGAGAGCTTTAGGACATTAAAGGGTCGGCCTAAGGCAGCCTAAATCAGGGGAAAGTGGCTAAAAGATGATTAAGACCTTTTGGAAAGGTTTATGACCTTGGTTTTGAAAGTTCGTTAGGGATGTTAAGCCCTATACAACTGGCCCAAGGCTAAATAAAGAGAGAGGTGGTGAATTGATATTTAAAACAAACACAACATTAAAATCAAGATCAAGATTCACCACAATGAAAACCAAATACGGAATTTAAATGCGGAAGAAAAAATAAGAAAAGAACACACCGGATTTATAGTGGTTC
>NW_021319486.1:321657-327460 GCF_001605985.2 Dendrobium catenatum
CGATAGGACTTCCCTGAAAATTAAATTGGGGGAAATAACTTTCTGATAAGGCTTCACATTCGACATCTTCTTGAGTAGTTGACTCGGGAAGGTCAGTTTGATTAATATCAAGATTTATTTCACTAGAAGTTTGATTTAAAACAGGAAAGTCATCAATTTGCATTTGAGATTCATGGCCAATCATCAAGACAAAAGTAGAATGACATTTTTTATTCATCTTTTGACCCTTCGCATTTGATGGGGCAAAGTAAAAGTCAGATAACAAAAGAGGGGAAAGGGTTTTAACACCACCATCCGCCATTTTAATACATCTCTCATCCACACACTTTCTCTCTACAAAATGATCTTTCTTTTCTTTTATATTTTTCTCAGTAGTTCCTAAGACTACTGGAGAGGGAAGTGGCTCAACATCCTTCTGCGAAGCGTCCAGGTCAACCTTCCACACCGGGGCTTGGGCTATCGTTGTCAGCTGTTGAGAAAGACGAAAAGACTTGTTAATCGACTTTTTAAATGCCCGGGACAAAGCAATGTCCCAACCATCTTTAATATGAAGAGAAGAATTAAGAAGATTACCTGAGATAGTTTTGACTGAAGCCTTTTCCGGATCGACCAAGTATTCTTTATGAATTATAATGTTACCTTGGATGTAGTTCCTCTCAAGCCAATCTTTGAACACAAAATAATCCTCAAGTGGGTGACTAAGCATCCGATGGTATGGGTAATACTTGGGATCATCTTTCTTACTCTCATCCTCGGGTCTTCTAGCCTCTGGCAACTGAAAATCAGGTTTCTTTAACAAGCTCCTGAAGATCTTCTTAACTGACTCCCTTTTAAATGGATAAGGCTTTGTCAATCGCTCTTTAAAAGGGATGAAGGAAGGATCTCTAGTATGTTGAGGAACTATCTGAAAGGGCTGCTTCTGAGGTGGCTGTGGTGGAGGTGGAGTGCTAGGCTGACTAACCACTGGCCTCTTTCCTTTATCTACTGCTGAGACCATAGCTTTCTTTTCAAAAGTTTTCACCAACTTAGAACCCTTCTTATCTTCAGACTGCTCTCGTAAGAATGACATCCTAGGAGCCTCTTCCTGCAAATTGCTAGCCTTATTAAGAAGTTTTTCGAAAGTTTTAATAGTGAAACCCTTCAGGAGAAAAGCAACAGGACCGTGTATATTCTTTAGAAGAATCTCCACCACGTGTTGCTCTTGTAACTGGGGTTCACACTTCATCGAGAGGTTTCGCCACCTCAAGATATACTCAATTGGAGACTCTCCCAGCTTTTGCTTTTCAACCACAAGATCGCCCACGGTGGTGCGTTGTTGCGCTCCAGAAAATCTCTTAAGAAAGAGGTTTTCTAGCTCGCTAAAGGTTCTTACTGAACCATTGGGCAGATCGGCGTACCACTCAAAAGCAATGCCGGATAGACTACTCATAAATTGGCGAAATAGTAGAGCATCTGAACCTCCTGCGTTGCAACAGCTTGCTCGAAAGTGGGCCAGATGCTATCTCGGATTTTTAATTCCAGTGAAAATTTTCAAAGTTGGTGGAACAAAGCCCTTTGGGTAAGGAACTAAGTCATATTCTTCGGGGTAAGGTCTACCTTTTGGAATAGACACGGTTCCTTGCGAAAGGGCTAAGGCCTCCCTTACCTGGTCCTCAATCAGTTGCTTAATGTCCTTCTGAGGAGGAATTGGAGGAGTGGTGGAAACTGTGGGCTGAACTAAAGGTGCTTCTAACAGGCAAGGAAGGGTCACATGTGGTGACTCGAGGGGTTTGGAACTAAATTCTGCCCGTTTAGCCTTTTCTGTGAGCTCTCGAGCTGACTGCTGGATTTTAAGGGACTTGTTGTGATTTATACAACTTTTCTTGCATTTTCCTGACTTGTGAGATCATGCTCGCGAGCTGAGTCTCCAAGTTTTTTATGTGCTCTTCATCTCTGGCCTTTACAGACTCATCTGAATCTGACCCAACAGCATGTGAATCGTCATCTCTAACAAATTGACGTTTTCTGAGCTCAGCTTCTTTATTAGACCCCCTAGTCTCAACCATACAAATGCTACCAACATAATTATCTTCTTCTCCAAGGAGATCATCCAGATCTGGGTCAAAAGAGGCCATTCCCTCTTTATTCAACAAGATGTTTCTTATTTCTTATACTACCTCCTCGATCGGTCTATCCCTAATTGACTTAGGATTGAGGGGTAAATATTCTTTGTACTCAGCCATATCAAATAGTTCTTCAAAATCCAGGAGGGCAATGATTTTTATAAGTTTTGGGTTAGGATCCGGATGAGACTTTGGAACTGGTTCATCTTCCATTTCTAGATCCTGGACAATTCTCTCCTCTTCGACTATCCCAGAACTGGGTAAGAAGAGTGGCATCCTCTACGGGGAGAGGGACATATACCTCGGGGGGAGAAGCAGGAGCTTGTAAAGTGATGGCTCCTGCGTCTGGCAAGGTAAGGTCCTCTGACACATGACTAGGGAGCCTATGAATGACACTCGGCCCTTGGGGATCATCAACTGGGACAGCAGGGGTGGTGGCTATTGGTTCTTGAACTAAACTGGTTGGGGGAGGATTGCCAACTGTAACAACTGGGGTGCTAGTCTGGACATCCATCAAGTCAATTGAAACTGGAGTAGGGTTGACTGGAACTCGTTGGAGCTGCAAAATGAACTTAGAAATTCTAGGAGGTGGTGGCAGACTCTCCAACTTAGTTCTCTTTGGCACATATTTCTTCTCAGGGGATTTGGATCTTTTCCCTTTAACATCTAAAGATTTTTGAGTCTCAACCCCTTTTGGCTTAACAATTACTGAGGCCAACTATACAGGTTTAGGAGGGGGTCCCGGAGGTCTACCAGTAGAATGGTGGCCTCTCTCAGACCCAGTCAACACGATACCCTCCGTTTGAGAGGATGGAGGGCGTGGCACCCAATGATATCCATTAACCAGCACTGAAGTAGCAGGCTGTCTAACATAATTCTTATTTTATCTGATGAATTGTGGGATCAAATTTTTTGCCTCAGACACTTCTTCCTTCAATACTTCTTTTTGGAAGCGATGTGAAATCAATCCCTTCAATTATTTTACATACTCCTCCTTAGTCTATCCAGACTATGCAGCACAGGTATGAATTATGTTTCTTAAAGTCCTTGTCCTCTGGAGGTGTTTTTCTTTCTGAGTCTTCTTAGTCGAGTAGTCGACTGGGCATGGTGGGGAACGGGCAATCCTAGCTGCCCTCTCCTCCCCTTGAGCAGAAGCCAAGGGGTAGAAGCGACTCCCCTTTAGGAGGGGAGAGGAAGCAGGAATAGGTAGCTTCTCAGCAGCCTCAGGCTCTACTTGAGCTAAGGTCTTAAAGGGTACAACTCTCTTAGCCTTAGAGATCTTCTTTCTAAGTCTCCTCAAATAGTTTTTATTCTGATTCTTAGTGGCGAAGCTAAGTCCAGAACTAGACCCTTCCTCAAAAACAGATTTTACTTCAGTGGGGGGCTCAATAACTGGCTCAGACTGTTTCTGGTCATCACTAATTACTGGCAAGGTAGGTGCAGATCCCACAATCAACTCAACCACTGGGGGAACTTCCTTACTGGCATCCAAAATAACAATCTGGTGTCCATCCATGGAGAGCTCAAGGGTACTGAATCCCATCCCAAAGATGATAGTGCTTCCTTGATCATTAATAGTTGAGGATAACTCTCGGTCGAAAGAGAAAATCAATTGGCCATCCATTTGAGATTTTCTAAAAGTTAAAGAGAGGATTGAAATTAGATTTTCCTTAAAAGGGAGATAAAATAAAAAAAAAAGAAAAAATTTTGAAAATTAAGGATTGTAAGATAATCTCAACCCTCCAACACATGTCGAGCAGTGAAAGATGTCACTTAACACATGTTAGTAGGGTAAAGAGACTAAGTACATGCCAAAAAGATTTTCTAAAAAAAAAATTTGACATATGTTAGCCCACAAGGAGATCGTATGGGGTAACATGTGACAACTTGGAGCTTAAGGAAAGTTTTTTTTTTTTTTTGAAGAAAATTTGAATCTTGAAGGGTTTAAGGTGGGTTTTCTCACAGACTCCAAAACACAATGGACAGAGTTTCCTCTTGCCCGAAGGCTTATGGAATTATGAGAGAACCCAGGTAAAACGAATAGTCTAACCCTCCCCACCTATGGAGGTCAAAGAGGAAGTGAGGGGGTAAGACTAAAGTACTTTGGAGTGTCCAAAAATAATGGTTTTCAAACTCATTTAAATATTAAGAATTTATATGTTGAATGCGAAATTTATTAACCATAAATCCTCAAAATTGAAAGGGATATCCAAGGATCTGATTTGACACTATCGCCTCACAGGCTGGGCCAGGGCAGAAGGTTAAAATCAGAACAAAAATTTACATACAACCAATTTTGGATGTAAAACCTCCCTTTTTTATGTTTATTTTATCTTAGATGTTGGCCACACTCACCCAAGGAGGAAATGGGTAGAGGGACCAACGGAAGAAATAATAGTTAAAATTATCGATGAAACAAAATTCTGCCACTATTAAAGATGGGGAGAGAAATTTGGTCCCACCGGGCGTGCCATTTTTTGTTGGTGGAATTTTGAAAACAGGTTTTGAAAAATATTAGTTTTCTTTGGGGATTTTGAGATTGAGATGTAATTCTAATTCTAAGGTCGAATCAACTCGTTAGAAGAATTATATTACCCTGAAGGATGAAAATAAAACCTCATAGAGGCATTCAGACATAGAATTATAGAACTCATCTTAAATATTATGATCGGATTCTAAAGAAAAATTTCATATAATCCCAAGGGAACATAATGAATTTTAACTAAATATCCAATTATGATATTTAAGAAGTGTAGTTGTCGAATCCACATCCAAAGTCTTATCAAAGAAGGATGCATTTCCCCGAAGGGAGATAACACCGTTCAATGATAATCCTCCTAATATAATAACGACAATCATTTTTTTTATCTTTTCCCAAAG
The DNA here is from genome assembly GCF_001605985.2 of Dendrobium catenatum. Taxonomy (NCBI): domain Eukaryota; kingdom Viridiplantae; phylum Streptophyta; class Magnoliopsida; order Asparagales; family Orchidaceae; genus Dendrobium; species Dendrobium catenatum. The sequence continues at coordinate 326,640 of NW_021319486.1, forward strand.
AAATCTAATAAGGTTTTGGAAAATCAATTTTTAAAATCAGGTGCGTGTGCGGTTCCAAATCCCCTACGAGCGCAAGCCCTCGTAGTTAATTATATCGTAGGTAGATAAAATCTCCTATGAAAACTCTCGATTAAAATAATGGTAGAATTTTGTTAGATTTTCTAGGAGTGATATCAAAAAAGATGTATTTTGGAAATTCAAAAGGGAATGGGTCAAAATTGAGCAGTTATTGACAGAGTTAAAAGAGGAGAGGTAGGGGACACTTTGAGATTCCAGAACCATCCGGAACTGTCCCAACTTAATCTATGTGTTGGGCTTTATATTTTAGGATCGAAATGATATTTAATTAGAGTTGATCATTTTATTAGAAATTTGGGATTATATTCTTGAAATTTGGGGTCTTATAATCAAAGATCTGCCCCGGATCCTAAATCTATTTTGGACACTGGACCACAGTCGTCCGATCCTAACTAATGCAGTGCAAGGTTTGGACTTACCCCGGTTTGGATTTGGGGGGCCAGCTAAACACCTAATCAATTTAAAATACATGAGTCCGATCTTTTATGAAAGAGTGGTAGGGACATTGTATTTAAGGTTTTGGAGAGTTGGGGCCGACATATAGAGATTCTCCTAATTGACCCCTTTGACTTATGTTGGGTGCAAAATGTTAAGGACAATGAACTTAAAACTTTGACTCTTTTAATTTGTTTCTGATGCAATGCATCCTAGTTAACAACCTCAAATCAAATTTACTTGAAATTTTAAAAATAGGCTTAGAAAATTATTTTTTTAGAAGACTGGACTTCCCAAGGTCTGGCACC
>NW_021319486.1:331676-339062 GCF_001605985.2 Dendrobium catenatum
TATAATAGGAACTTTGCCCAATAGATGCGCGAGCAAAATATCATCAACTTATAAAGAAAACAGCTAGCTTCAACTGAGAAAAAAGAATACAAACAATTGTTCTTATCTGATAAATATTTTTTTAGTTGCTGTCAACAATCCTTTCTTCATGTAATTGTTACTCGCGAGCAACAGTAGCTCTTTTCTCTTGGCTCCCAATTTGCTGATGAGATAAATCCTCTTCTTTCATCTTGCTCCTTTATCTCTTCATTTAATAGATCTAGTCATCTAGACCCCGATTGTGCTCACCAGTCACCGCTCACGCATCTAATGGTTCGTTTGGGACGGCTTTGTTATTGATTTCTAAGACGGAGTTTTAGTACAATTTTTTTTAGTTTTGTACCAAAACTCTGTTTTAGAAAGCAATAAAAAAGCCGTCCCAAACGAAGCCTAAATCCGGCCATGTGCTTTTCTGTTGTAGGTTCCTTGAATGTATAAAAAATATTTTTTGGTGAAAATTTTTAAAGTAAAAATGTATTAGTTGAAAGATGACATGGAAAGAATATTCTTGAAATCAAACAAATTTTTTTGAAGAGAAATCTTATATATTATGCTTTTCAACACTTCCCATTGATAATGCACCCTTCATAAAGCTTGTGATCGACATCATTGTTGTTAAAAGTTGACAACGAAGATAATATTTTGGAGTGGTGATAATGGTTATTTTGATTGTTATTTATTTTGTTGCGATAGTTAAAAGAAGACAACTATGATTCCTTCATTATTTTGATTGTTATTTATAACAAGTTATGAATATTTTATGGTTGTAAGAGTAAGTGTTTATTAAGCACCTAGTGATTGTTTAATATTGTTGCGGACTAGAATAATCGTGGCGGTAGAGTTAGTAAGTTTTTCATCTTAGCAAGGCGCGCACGGATATCCAACACAAAAACAGAGAGTTAGTCAGCGGCCTGGTGGAAGTCTATTGGCTGTCGTCGGCTGGACGGTGGTCCGACGAAGGTCAGGCTAAGGTCTGACTGCGGTCAGAGCCAGGTGGAAGTCCGGCGGCAATCGATGCTCGGGCGGTGGTGCTGGAGTTCCTAAGGCTTTAGAGCTCTCTCCAATCTATAGCCAAAGGTCTCCATTATATAGAGAGTATGGGTCTATTTTTAAATTTTCATGAGTGGCACACCCCGTAAATATAAAGAAGAAATGGGGCATGTTCAGAGTGCTCCATCGGATGGCTTGTATTGATTTCCCCCATCATAAAGAGTTTTTTAACTGTTTAAGGGCCTTAACGATGTCGGAATTTAGCGATCTTAGGCTCGTTGGATTTTTTTTGTCAAGCCGTTTGATTTGATTATTAGCATGCCATATTTGGATATATTTTGTCATCCAAATAATTCTTTGTCCTTCCAAATGTGGTTTGGGCCCTTGATTTGGACCCATTTGGGCCCGGGTTGGATCGATTTTGTTGTTGTTAAATGTTTAGTTTGACAATAAGTTTGTTGAAATTGAAACTCAGATGATCGTGAATTTAATTTTGAAAGTTTTCAACTTGAATATATCCTGAGATTTGTGCTCTATCAAAGAAATTTTTTGATGACGTATCAAATATATATTAATTTCATAATAATAATGACTCATGATTACCAAAATTTGACTTTGTTAATTCATAATTTTAATATTTAGCCAATTTTTTTCAATTTCGTTTGAACTTTTTAGTTACATCCAAAATGATTTGACAAATATCCTTACTGCTTAGAGCACATTAGAGCACAACGTGAAAAAAGCAGCATCATTTTGTCTTTACTTCTACCTATTAATTGCAATATAATAATTTGTTTTGAATTTTTGTTTATATATACATTCAAAATGATTTGTCACCCCTAACAGCAAAAACTTACTTTCTACAATAGCTTAAAAAAAAAAAAATTACAGTAACTTTATGAGGTAGTAAGAAAGACATCCCAAATGAAGACCAAGAGGCTATTTGGCAACAGGTAAGATTTAGTAAAGCCTGCAAATCCAAATTTAGTAAATTCTAGTTATCATAAATTATGAAAAGTATTTGGCAAGATATATTTCAAATCTTGAGAAATTATTTGGCAACGATAATCATGGACTTAATACGGTTAGTTTATTAAAAATTTAAATTCGATTTCCCTTTAAATTTAAGTTGTGTTAACTATGAGTTACTTAATAAGCTTAATTTTAGTTGCCATTAATTAGTTATAAAGATAAACAATATAATTAGAAGTTATCTTAATTATTAAATAATTTAACTAATAATTTAGTATTAATCATCTAATAACTTGTCTAGGCATTAATTTTGCTAATTATATTGATAATTATATATTAATCATTTAATTATTATTTACAATAATTAATTATTAAAATATTATTTACTTTTTTTTATTATTGATTATCCAATTTATCATTTAAGCATTATATCACTAATTTATTTATTAATTTAGTATTTACAGTGCTAATTATGTAATTTATTATTTTTATTTAAAATCATATTAATAAGTGAATTAAATTAATTCCAAGTTTGCTTCAGTTCCTGTGATTTTTTTCTTCTTGGTCGTTGCTGCTTCAGCCTACTACTTTGCTGTTGCTGCTTCGGCCACTTCAGCCTGCTAGTTTGCTGTTGCTGCTTCGGCCAAGCGTGCTTCCTCAGTGCTTCGACTTCATGTGCATCGCTAAGAAGTTTATTGTCCTTCTTCGACGATGTTGCTCTTGTCGAAGGTCAGGATTGGAGCTTGATGCGCAAGTAACCATTTTTTTTTTCCCCTTTCGCGCGCTTCTTCGTCCAAGTCCCGTAAATTCATCGAACTCCCATATTAGTAAATCTGGGATTTACACCAAATGCCAAGTAACAGTGGATTTTTGATTTAATGGAAGTTGGCCTTTTCTATATTGCTTAGTGATTGCTGTCAAAGTCTCGACAGCCTTTTCCAAACAAAAAAAAAAGTTTCAACATCACACGTTTATGTCTTATTAAAAAATTAATAAATTAATTAAAGACGTCAATATAGTATATTAAGTAAAATAATGAAGAATAAAAAAATATAAAAAGTCAACAATTAATAAGAAAATGTTATATTTAAAAGAAACAAATAAAATATATTTTTATTGTTAATTTTTTATAAATATTTTTATAGTATCTTAATATTTCTTTAATTTAGATAATTAGTATATAATTATTTTTAAAATATATATTCATCTCTTAGATTTTATATATATATATATATATATATATCACTGTACCATGTAATAACATACACAATGCAATACAATCTTTAGTTTATTCTCTCCCTCTCTCTCTGGTTGATTGCTCTCTCCATTCCATCTCCGCTCAGGAGATTCTTCTTTCGCTCTAGCTTTTCCTCATGGTATCAGAGCTAAAAAGCTCTACAGTGCCTTCTTGATCTCTCATGGCAGGAAAAGAATCCGCTGGCTCCCGGCGGGTCACCTCGACGATCTCTAACAACAAAGAAATAGATCTTCTAATCCCACCTCATCTCAAATTCTTGATATCCAACATCAAGAATCTTGTTCCCACCACTCTCACTACCAAAAATTACCAGATCTGGATGCTCCAACTGTTCCAGCATTTATCTGCGAATAGCTACGGTGAGCATCTCATTGGTCAGGTCGTCTGTCCAGTGGAAGCCGACGAATCCGAGCAATCTCACTGGGCTCTCATAGATCGTAATCTTGTCTCAGCACTTCCCTCTACGATCTCACCGTCCATTCTCCCATACGTTATCATGCTCCGCACCTCTCACGACGTCTGGACAACCCTTGAACTCCGATTACAACCTACAAATCGGTCCCGGGTTATACAGCTCAAGAATGAGCTTCACCATATACAAATGAGAGATCGAACAATGCAACAGTATCTTGATCAAATCAAGACAATTGTGGACAACATCGCGGCGGCCGGATCAACCATTGACATGGAAGACATAGTTCTTTATATCCTTAACGGGCTGCCCGCCGCCTACAACTCGTTCAAGACGGCAATTAGAACATCTCTTCAACCCATCAACCTTGACAACTTATATTATTTGTTGAGCAACAAAGAAATAAATTTACAGTATCAACAGCTCCAAGACAGTCATCATTCTGATTCTACTACATTGTTCACAAACCGCTCGGCGAACTACAGGGGAAAATCAAACAAATGTCGGGAAGATGGGTCACTCGACAGTCAATTGTTGGCACTGGTGCAACCTAAGTTATGCACCTCCGACCAATCTGCGGGCGCTTACGGCACAACAGCAACACGCAGTCACCAATGACTGGATCTTGGACTCAGGTGCATCTTCTCATCTTACCGCGAATGCCATGAATCTACAACACTCGAACCCCTACAATGGCTTAGACTCGGTGTCCATCGCAAACGGGAGCAACCTCACTATTCAGAACTCGGGCCAAGGACTCCTCCCTTTACCCGAGTCCATCAGTAAGCTCAATATGAAAAAGATTTTACATGTTCCATCAATCTCCCACAATCTTTTATCTGTTTTGCGTTTAACAACGGACAATAATGTTTCGATTTCTTTCACTGCTAACGAATTTGTTATTAAGAATCTTCAGGACAATCAGGTGCTTCTCCGGGGACCAATTCGCAATGGACTGTATCACATCCCGGCTCCTTCCAATCATAAAGAAGTAGCTATCCCCACAGTCGGCACGCCCAAGATCCCTTAGCATGACTGCCTAGGACACCCTCACACTCGCAAGCTCCAACTTCTGTCCAAACGCATCTCGAAGATTTCTTTAGGCTCTCCTTCTACTATTTGCATCTCTTGTAACATTTCCCAAAATCATAAACAGTCTTTTTCTCGCAGTCTTTCTGTGTGTAATAAACCGTTTCAGCTAGTCCATTCGGATGTATGGGGACCGGCTCCCTCTAACTCGTTTAATGGGTTTCAGTTTTATGTAATTTTTGTAGATGACTACACGCGGTATACATGGCTGTACTTTCTCTATTCAAAGGATGAAGTTTTTACTCAATTTCAGCATTTTTACGCTCTCATTAATAATAAATTTAATACAAGAATTCAAATCTTGCGATCAGATGGTGGAGGCAATTCACCAGCCATGACTTCTGAAATTACCTTGCCCAACAGGGTATTACTCATCAAACTAGCTGCCCCCACACTCTCGAACAGAATGGCACGGCAAAGAGGAAACACAGACACCTGATTGAGCTCACCCGCACTCTCCTTCACACGGCCAGTCTTCCTCAACCCTTTTGGGCCGAAGCTGTGTCCACAGCGAATTACCTTATTAATCGTCTGCCGTCTTCAGCTGTGACATCCCAGGCTTCTATAGTGAAAAGATTCGTCGACAGTCTTAATCAACCTCACTTCTCACTCCCTTGCCCTGACCTGAAAATATTAACCACATATAATGAGCTTCAAAAAGCCCAGCAAGTCACCAAAAAAATTGCTTGTGAAATGCGGATGAGTACGGTCAACCTACAACTAAAATCAAAGCACGGTATAGAAGCAATATGCATGTAAATCAATCAAATCAATATTAACCACTTGCACATGATCAATGAGTCGATGCAGATACGAAAATCAGTATAGAAACAGAATTCAATGCATAAACAATAGAATCCAAAATCATCAGTAGGAGAATCGGTAAATAGTAGAAAAATCCATAATGCCCAATGAATCAGTACATACATCAAAGAAATCAGTGTATCGGTAATACCAATCAAATCAATCAATAAAATCATCAAATACAAATACAATTCAAATCAATCTATGCAATAAAATCATATCGGTATCACATACACATATATCTTTTTCGGTGTATCATACGTATCAGTGTATCACATGTATCACATGTATTAGTCAGTAATCAGTGTATCACGTGCTATAAGATCAGTATAATGAATCAGTATCGGTGAATCAGTAGTATCAGTATCGGTATCGGCAGTATCAATGAATCAATGCAATATCAATATCCCGGTAGTATCAATGAATCAATGCAATATCAATATTCATATCAATGACATGTACAGTATGCAGTATCAATGAAATCGTACAGTAACTGTAAACCCATAAATTCGTCGATAAATCCATTCAATATTAATAAATCTGTCGATATCAGTAAATTCATACAGAAATCAATAAATCCGTTCAATATCGATAAATCAGTTCAATATCAGTAAATCATAAAGTAATCATAAGAACAATAATTTAAACATGCAATTCAACACAATAATCTTACTCGACAAGTACAATCACTGGCTATTAAGGCATTTTTTAAGGTTAATATCGATGTTAGTAATCCGTTGGATCCGTAGAGTCGTCACTCTTTGCCCGTCGGCATAATCTCCTTATGACTCCCAATCGTTGTATCAATGATCAAAAGAGGATAACACCAAATCCTTTTTAAAGGAAAGCCCGTCGGCCCACCATCATGTACAGGTCAAATTAATCTCCAACCAATGGTTCAACCAGTCTTCACTTATCTTTCAATAATATATATAACCGTAATTCACTTATATATCCAAATTCGTAATAATACATTGTAATCAACAAACACAATTTAACTCAATCGAAGAAAATCCTTAAAATATCATATAGTCGTCAGAAATCCCAAACATAGACAAAATATACAATTTTAGAAAATCACCAAATTACCAGAAATAGAATAAAACAACTTTTGAAAGCTTTACTTGTACTGAAGCAATATTTTTCAACATTCAGATAATTTACTATTCGATAAAAATACATCAGAATTCAAAATACCACGTGAAATTTTTATAGAAAATACTCAAATCATGCAAAATCATCACTTCAATAACATTCCAAAGTTATGCGATAAAAGTTTCGTCATTACAAAGATATGCAAGAATTTCGGTAACAGAAACACAAAACTTAGTAGAAAAATATCAAAACACAAAATCTTCGAAATCAGAAATAGGATTAGGATTCCTTACTGCGAGACAAACAATTCTTCTAACAGCGACGTCAGACAAAAATTGCTATGCGGCCTCCAAAACCAAGCCTTTTTCCTTCCTTTTCCTTCTCTTTCTCTCTCCAACTTTCTCTTTCTTCAAAATATCTCAAATCAGATATTTATCGAGCAGGAATGTACGGGACGAATCCTATTCGTCCCGAGACGATTTGCTCTCTGGATACATTTCGTCCCGACGAATTCAGGTTCGTACGGATGAACTCAAGTTCGTACAGGCAGTTCGCACGTACTAACCATATAAATTTTCAGAATTTTCTTCAGTTCGTCCTGTACTAAAGTCAGTTCGTACGGACTAACAGCACTCAAAAAAATTGAAAGTCTGAGGGGTTTTACAATCTACCCACCTTAAGAAAAATGTCGTCCTCGACATTCCCTTAAGGGTGCAAATGAAAATCG
>NW_021319486.1:339177-342691 GCF_001605985.2 Dendrobium catenatum
ACAATCCAGTCAATCACATGTCATTCAATATGTATGCAAAACGATGCACGTGAAACAATCCATTCTATCAAACTATCAATCAAATCCTTTCACTACACTTGCTCTGATACCAATTTTGTGACGCCCCAGGCATCCATAGTGAAAGGATTCGTCTGATATTCTGATCGAACTCCATTCCAGTTGCCTTGCTCGGACTTGAAAAATATTAACCACATATAATGAGCTTCAAAAAGTCCAGTAGGTCACCAAAGCCTACAACTGAAATCAAAGCACGGTACTGCTATCAATATGCATGTCAGTCAATCAAATCCATAACAGTCAATGGTCAATAAGTCTATGCAATATGAAAATCCGTAGTCAATGAAATCAATAGTCGAGGCAGCGATAGAAGAATCGATAAATCAAACTCAATAAATCAATATGTCGATTCTCAGAATAATCCGTACACAGAAGAAAATCAATCGATCAAATCAATATTATCTAGTCAATAAAATTGATTAGAAAAGCAATACAATAAAGCTCAATCTATACTAGCAATGAATCAAATGCAGCAGGCTAATATGGGCATAATCTCCTTATGACTCCCAATCGTTGTATCAATGATCAATAGAGGATAACACCAAACCCTTTTTAAATGAAAGCCCGTCGGCCCACCATCCTGTATAGGTCAAATCAATTTCAACCAACGGTTCAACCAGTCTTCACTTGTCTTTCAGTGATATATATAACAGTAATTCACTCATATATCCACATTCGTAGTAATACATTGCAATCAACAAACACAATTTAACTCAATCGAAAAAAATTCTTAAAATATCGTACAATCGACAGAAATCCTAAACAGAGACAAAATACACAATTTCAGAAAATCACCAAATTACTAGAAATAAAAAAAATAACATTTCAAAGCTTTACTTGTACTGAAGTAATATTTTCCAACATCCAGATAATTTACTATTCGATAAAAATACATCAGAATTCAAAACACCCGGTGAAAATTTTATAGAAAATACTCAAATCATGCAAAATCATTAATTTAACAACATACCAAAAGTTACGCGGTAAAAATTTCATTAATACAAAGATATGCAAGAATTTCGATAACAAAAACACAAAACTGAGCAGAAAAATATTAAAACACAAAATCTTTGAAATCAGAAATAGGATTTGGATTCCTTACTGTGAGACAAACAATTCTTCTAATAGCGGCGTTGGACAAAAATTGCTCCGCGGCCTCCAAAACCAAGCCTTTTTCCTTCGTTTTCCTTCTCTTTCTCTCTCCAACTTTCTCTTTCTTCAAAATATCTCAAAATCAGATATTTATCAAGCAGGACTATATGGGACAAATCCTATTCGTCCTAGGACGATTTTCTCTCTGAATACATTTTGTCCAGGCGAATTCAGGTTTGTACGGACGAACTTAGGTTCGTACAGGCAGTTCGTACATACTAACCATACAGATTTTCACAATTTTCTTCATTTCTTCCCGTACTAAAGTCAGTTCGTACGGACTAACAGCACTCAAAAAAATTGAAAATATGAGGGGTTTTACATCAGCACTTCAAGATCAAACTCCCTATTTCCATCTTCACGGCAACCAAGCATCCTATGATCATCTGCGCACGTTCGGATGTCTTTGTTTTCCTTGGACCAAACCGTATGCGCCCAACAAACTCTCCCCCGGTCTCAACGATGTATCTTTGTAGGATACTCCACTCAGCACAAAGGCTACAAGTGCTTTGATATAACTCACAGGCGGATATACATCTCGCGACATGTGGTGTTTCATGAACACACCTTTCCTTACTCCATAATTGCTCCACATCAACCTTCTCAGCCACCATCCCCACAATATTCTCCGCTTCTTCTTATTCCGTCATCTACAATACCCCACAATAATGGATCGTCTACCATTACCAAGTCAGCACCCAACGATACTCACCAAAACATCTCTCCTGATCCACTGCCATCCAGTCTCCAGAGATCGGAGGATGCCATTCAAAGCGGACTGCATCAAGCACCTCCTACCCATCATCCCATGTAGATACGCCTTCGCTCAGGGATTTCCAAGCCAAAATAGATCTTCACGCTATTTGCCACTTCGTCCGAGCCGTCCAACCCTGAAAGTGCTCAGATGACACTAGAAAGTGCTCTGATACCACTTGAAAGTTTGTTAGGGATGTTAAGCTCTTATGAACTGGCCCAAAGCTAATTAAGAGAGAGAGGTGAATTGGTAAAAAAATATATTTCAATCAAAAACACAAATCAAAACCAATATCACCATAAAAAAAACCAAAGTGCGGAAATTAAAGTGCGGAAGTAATAAAGAAAGAACACACCGATTTTGTAGTGGTTCGGTCAAACCTTGACCTACGTCCACTCCTTGGAGGCACCCTTTAAGTATTGCACTAAACTAAGTGTCTCTCCTTTAGCCCCCACAACTAGGCAGAGAAGCCCTTATAAAATCACTTCCATCTTCCCCGGTGCAGCAGAGTCGCCGGGTCCTTTGACATAAAAGAGATCTTCTTCTTTAGTGAACTTCCCTCGAGACAAGCCTTGAATCTAACGGTATTCAGGTGCGAGCTTGTCGGAGCAACCGTGTGGAACCCCCTCCACACTCCCTTGATTCCCCCCTCACAGGATCTTCTCCCTCTCTCAAACTCCACCCTTTCCTCACTCCCTTTCAAGCTCTCTCTTCAAGTTTCCCCCAAAAGAATGAAGCTACTATGGCTGCCAAAGACACTTACAAAGTGTCATGTCATAACTTAAATAGAAGATCTTAAAACGAGCTAATTAATGCAAGTTGTCGACATTATCGTCCAGGATGATAGGCATATCGTCCTGTACGATCAGTTCAAATTTAGCTCATCAGTCCGAGATGATTTGGAACGATCAGAAGAAAATTGGTTACATCATCCCAGACGATTAGTTTAAAATCGATTTCATTAATAAGGATGCGCTAATTAGGGTTTCTATTTTTGGACAAATCGTCCAGGACGATGTAAATATCATCCCGGACGATATTACCAAATATAAAAATCTTTAGGGAACAATAGAAAATCTTCTAAGTTACAAATCATTAGGTGCCAAACCAAATACAACAGACTCAAGAAAGAAAAAAGTGTACAAATTGATTCAGACCTAGTCTACCCAATCTTGAACTGGTTCTAAATTGTGGCCTGATCGTGTGGACCTGAATGTCAGTACAAAAGGCAATCATAGAGAAATAAGAATGTTTGCTATCATCAAAATCATAAATCATAGATCCGCAACAATCTCCCCCTTCTTGATGATGGCTAAACATTTCAATTTGAATTTTCAAAAGGAACATTTTCTCCTAATCTCCCTCTCACTAGAAAACCACTTTTTAAAAATAGAGGAGAATTTTTTTTTAAAGATACAAATACGATAACAGTATAAAAATTTAACAATACATTCTCCCCCTTTGACATTATCAAAATGAGAGGAGGCACAAACAAAAACCAAAACAAATAAAAGACAAAAACGTTCCCTG
>NW_021319486.1:348011-362794 GCF_001605985.2 Dendrobium catenatum
AGAAGAGAATAGTTAAACCACTAAATAACCCGTAAAATTAAAAGGGCCCAGACCTTAACCGAAATTACAATATACACCCTTAGAGAAATCAGAAAATTACACACTAATACTCAACACTGAACCAGAAATAATGATCATTGACCTATAAGATCAATAGGGCTTATTCCTAGTTTGACTTCAGTTGACGCCTTAATTTGACCATAGGTTGGATAATTACCATTATTGCCCCTAATAATCATAGTAAAAATTATTAAAAATCCCAAACTATCTCCAAACACTTGGGAACACTTTCTCTGGTTATTACTGACCTTTGGGGGTGATTCCAATCAGTTTGGAGCTTGTTTTGGGCAAAACAGTAAAAAAAGGCCCTTTCCTAGTTAATTTAGAAATTCCATAAATTACCCGACCTTTAGAAATTCATAACTAATTGTAGAAAATTCTAAATTAGATAAACTCACTTGCATTAGACTCCAATTAGGGCCTAGTATTTACTAAAAAATTAAGGTTTCCAGAAGCTGGTCTAGATTAGAAAGTCAACTTTTTGGTCAACTGTAGTTCATTTAGGTCCCGAAACTTAGAAAATTCATAACTTTGGATAGAAAACTCTGATTTCAGCCTACTACCAGTCTAAATACTCATATTAAGGTCTAGTATTTTCCTATGGTAATAGGAGACCCAGATTTAGCCTTTTTTTCCATAAGTGACTTTTTGGACCCTTAGTCTAGTTCCAAGGAGGACCCGGGACATTCTAAAATTGGCTAATGCAACTTAAACTTCAAATATCACTGTCCTAAGCTCTTAAAAATGATCAACAATTTAAACATACTAAAATGGATCCTAATCCACTAAGATTTAAATTTCGACTAAAATTCTCTTTTTGGCCTATAACACACCTAAACTTTAGACAATTTTAACTAATTATCCCACTTAGGATCTATCCGAACCACACAAGCCTTTCACACACATAGCATTGTTTTCTAGTTCACTACTTCTAGACTTAGGTTAGGCCGTTGGGTTTTATTTTCTTGCTGTGTGCCGGAGCTTTCCGTTGTTTTCATTGAATGCTGTTTGAAAATTGATTGGTGTATTTGCTTACTTTTTCTGCTCTCTGGATGTGAGCGTTAGACTTACCCATAGGCTAGGAGTGCCATATACATATATATTGTTCTTCCGTGCAGGTGGCCATGCTCAAGCTAATAAAATGGGGGAAACTTATAATTATTTCTAATAATGTTTTATGCAGGTGCTTGCTCAGCTCCCCCTAAATAAAATGAGGACTAAATTAATTATAACTGCACAGGTGGAACGCTTAGCCCTCAAAATCAAGAGCATGGCTTGGCACAGGATCAATGGTGTTAGCATTTTCATTTTTATATAAACTGCTTGGGATTTTATTAGGATAACCTTGCAGGCTCTCTAGATTTATTTTCTGCTTTTCAAATGGATGTAAATATTTGTAATAATTGTTAAGAGATGTGAAAACAACTATGAGTCGGGATATTCTTATCCAACTCAGATTCTAAAAGAAGAAGGCATCCCTAAGGGGAGAGTCTTCTTCCATTTGGAAGATCGAGTTGGATGGCTTTAGATATCCAAAGAGAAAAGGTAATACCCCCATACTGGGGGAATTATCTCTTCTTTTGGATATTCAAGCCACGACGGATCCAAAAAGTCCTAGGAGGAGAGATCCAAGAAGTCCAAGGAGGAGAGATCCAAGAAGTCCAGGGAGAAGACATCCAGAAAGCTAAAGATTAAAGACCCAATATCCCACTCAAAGTTGTTGGCGTCTGTCACAGACTTAGAAATCCGGGTTGTAAACAGTGGTGCCCGACGACTTTATTTTCTACAAATTCTGGTTGTAATAAGGGCAGTTTGCCTATGGACATTTAGATGATTTATTTTAGGATTTATATTGATGTGTTTTCGTGGTTGCGTAGTAGAAATACCTACTTTTTTTAGGTTTCTTTCTTGCATGCCGCTTTTTTTTTCGCCTGGATTTCGTTAGGCTCTTTAAGGATTAAAATTTTTCTACTCATAACTAATTCTCAAAATTTTAAGTTCTAAATAACATAGAAACTTAACGAGCCTAGGGAATTGTCGGAATCGTCCAGGGTCGCATGCATATTATTGCATTTCTCTTTCCTTGCTATAAGACATCTCCCTGCCTGCGGGTAGAGTCCGGATAATCTGGCCTATGAGGATGAAGTGCCGGACCTAGGGAGACCCAGTCTTTTCAAAAAAAATTATTTTCTATAAGCCTGTTTTTAAAGTTCTATAGCATTCATGAGCTGACATTTCAACTAGCATGCATTGCATTAGAAGACGCCACCTCCATCCTTCTCTCACGCATTTGATCGAGTGCTTGATTTATTTTCTCCAGTTTTTATTTAGTACCCTAGAGCCTCTGAATGCTGGTATGAGCCATGCATGTCTGATTCAGCCCTTTTGGACCTTTTCTCCCTTTTTGAGTAGGATTTCCTAGTCTACCCCTTCGTGCCGATCCCACTTTAGGAAGAGATAATGCATGATCCTTAATCGAGAGTTTTCTTGGGCTCCAGCCTGGGATGTAATTAACCACGGGGGCTTGCGCCCATGGGAAACTTGGTTCCCACAATCTACTAAACCCCATTCAAACTTTTTCGGGTGGAGGAAACCCGTGACTAGATCGTGTATATTGCTACCCATCGGGGATGTGTTGGTGAAAGCCTCTATCCCCAATGGTTAGTTGTATGCACGATCCAATCTGCCCTTCCATCGACCCATTCGTGTCGAGTGTAGAGGCCTACGATCGTTTTGTCCTACGGGATAGTGCGTCCGTACCCTCTGCGTTCGTACCCCACAAGCGGTGCTCTTTCGGAGGTCCATAGGCCTTCAAGCAGCTTAAAATCTATCTAGCCTCACCTCCGCTACTCTCAAAACCAGTTCCAGGAGAAATATTATATTTGTACTTAGCTATTTCCACCCAAGCAATCAGTTCAGTCTTGGTCTGGGAGGAGAATACTATACAGCGTCATATTTATTATGTCAGTAAGATCTTATCTGAAATATAAGGACGTTATCCCTCTACAAATAAGATATCTTTGGCGTTAGTATACTCAGCTAGAAAACTACGCCCTTATTTTCAAGCCCATACAATTGGAGTCTACACAAATTTACCGCTAAAAAATATTCTACAAAAGCCAGAAGCCTCTGGCAGACTAATCAAGTGGTCTGTAGAACTGGGAGAGTTCGACATTCACTATCTGCCTAGGCATGATATCAAATCACAAGTACTTACAAATTTTGTGGTAGATGCACCATCTCGATGTCTACCAATCAACCAAGTGCTTCTCCTTCTCCCCCGGGCTGGATGTTGTATGTTGATGGAGCCTCTGGAGTTTCTGGCACCGGGGCAGGAGTTCTGCTGATCTCTCCATGGAAAATTGCTCTTGAATACGGACTCTGATTCAAGTTCCCTACGACAAATAACGTAGCAGAATACGAAGCTCTTGTAGCCGAGTTAAGGCTAGCAATTAACTGTGAAGTGCAAAACCTGGTGATCTACACTGATTCACAATTAATTACCTCACAGGTCATGGGAGAGTTTGACATCCATAACCCTCAACCGGCCCTATATTGCAAGGAAGTAAAGCTGATCTTAGCCAGTATAAACAAATATGAGATAATCCATATTTTACGATAGCAAAACGCACGAGCAGACGCCCTCTCCAAGCTAGCTACCTCCACAACCGGTGATACTTTCAGAAGAAAGTAAATCGAAGAGATTCACTTCCCTAGTATTCCAGGCCCATAGATCATACAATCGATTGATGAGTCAAGGGAGACATCTTGGATCGATCCCATTCTAGCTTTCTTACAAGAAGGTATTCTTCCTGAAGACCCGACGATAGCAGCACGACTTCGGAGGCAGGCATCAAACTTTACTATTGTCAATGGAGAATTGTACAAACGAGCCTTCTCGGGACCCTATCTCAAGTGTCTTCCTCCTTCAGAGTCAAATTCTGCCCTCATGAAGTACATTCAGGCATCTGTGGAGAACACCTATGTGGAAGAGCGTTAGCCCAAAAAATCCTGAGACAGGGATTTTACTGGAACGATGAAGTAGGATGCATTAGAGCTTGTGAAAAAATATAACAGTTGCCAGCTACATGCCAACCTTCCAATCTGCCTGTCATAGAGATCTCAACATTACAGAGCCCCTAGCCTTTCGCTCAGTGCGGGATTGACATAGTAGGACCCTTTCCTACAGCCACGGGACAGTGGAAGTTCATCATCTTGGCTTTGAACTATTTTACAAAATGGGTAGAAACAGAACCTCTGATAAAGATCACTGAAGAAAATGCCAAACAGTTCCTATGGAAGAACATAATATGTCGCTTTGGCATTCCAACGAAAGTTATCACCGATAACATAACACAATTCACCGGAAGGGTCTTCACCATATTTTGTAAAGATCTTCACATTCAACTAGTACACACGACTGTGGCCCATCCTCAGACTAACGGACAAACAGAGGTCACTAATCAAATTATTCTGAAGGAATTGAAGACACGGCTGGATAATATTGGGAGCAATGGGCTGATGAGCTCCCAAATGTCCTTTGGGCCTATCATACTACAGCAAGGACTCCAACAGGAGAAACACCATATAACCTCTGCTTTGGCATGGAGGCTATCATTCCAGTCGACATTGGAGTCCCAAGTCATAGAGTTCAAACTTTTGACTCTAACACCAACGATGAAAAGCTCAGAAACAACCTAGACCTTCTTCCAGAAGCAAGAGATGAGACGATGCTTAAGGTTGCTGCCTACCACCAAAGAGTCGCCCGGCACTATAATCGAAGAATGAAATCACGACATATAACGATTGGAGATCTTGTCCTACGCAGCATTAAGGCAGCAGGAAAAGGCCCTCAACGCAATAAACTCTCCCCCCTCTAGGAAGGTCCATACGTGGTAGCAGTGATGGTGAAGCCTGGTACTTTCAAATTGAATGATGCTGAAGGAAAGATGCTCCCTCGTACCTGGAATGTTAATAACCTCCGCAAAACTATCAGTAGAGCATAATAGTGTTACTAGTTTTAAATATTATGTCTTCAGTATTGTGTGTTTTCTATCTTTATTAGTAAGAGTCAGTTGACTCTTTGTTTGTTTATGATGTTTGTAACTTCTTCAGCCCTAAATCATTTTAGGGAAGTATGTTTTTGTTTGATATATTAAAAATATATTCCTTCGTTAAGTTGAATTATCAACTTCTTTAAGTAAAATCATGCTGATATATTCATGCATGCTGTAAGTTTCAATCCTGAAACCTTTGATTTGAGAAGTACGTAATATTTATTGCATCTCAATCAAAAGATGATCGGCCCCGGAGAGGTCCGATCCGACCTTTTCCACATAGGTTAACGTCATCGAGCAGAGATCTAGCAAACAACCTCGGATAGGTCCTACATCCTTGGTGGATTCTCCAGACCTCTTCTACATAGGTTAACGTCATCGAGCAGAGCTCTGGAAAAATACCTCGGATAGGTCCTATATCCTTGGTGGATTCTCCTGACCTCTTCCACACAGGTTAATTTCATCGAGCAGAGCTCTGGAAAACAACATCGGATAGGTCCAACATCCTTGGTGGATTCTCCCGACCTCTTCCAGAAAGGTTAACATCATCTAGCAGAGCTCTGACAAACAACCTCGGATAGGTCCTACATCCTTGGTGGATTCTCCCGACCTCTTCCACACAGGTTAACGTCATCGAGCAGAGCTCTGCCAAATAACCTCGGATGGGTCCTACATCCTTGGTGGATTCTCTCGACCTCTTCCACACAGGTTAACATCATCGGACAGAGCTCTGGAAAACAACCTCGGATAGGTCATATAGGTCCTACATCCTTGGTGGATTATCCCAACCTCTTCCACACATGTTAACGTCATCGAGCAGAGATCTGACAAACAACCTCGGATAGGTGCTACATCCTTGGTGGATTCTCTCGACCTCTTCCACATAGGTTAACGTCATTGAACAGAGCTCTGACATACAACCTTAGATAGGTTTTACATCCTTGATGGATTCTCTCAATCTCTTCCACATAAATTGAAGCGCATTTATTAAAAGCCTCAGACATGTCGAGTACCTTAAAAGAGCATAAAGAAAAATTTCACTCAAGTTGAAATAATAATAGTAAAATAATATTCACTAATAAATACATCAACAATCCACTACTAAATGAAAGCAGACATCACATATCAACACAAACACCCAATACAAAGAAAGCACTAAGGAAGATAAAGTAATACAGCTGATAAAGATCTACTCTGTCTCCATTATCTCATCATCAGCCTCCAAGGCAAAGGCCTTCGACAACTCACTCTTTATCTCATCGCCATTAGAGTCTGAAGAAAAGTCATATGAGGTTTGGCTAGGTGTCAGCCCCTCAACCTCTACTCCGGTCTTTCGCTATACCAGATGAACCCCCTTCAAGAAGTCTCGAATGAATCCTTCTTTAATGCACTGCTTCTCTAAAGACTTCACCTCTACTTCATAAATGTGATCACGTTCCTCATGGACGTGATCCTGAATGAAGATCTTGAAGGCTATAGACTTCTTGAAATCTTTAATAACTATCGAAGATTTAAGGCTGGTCAGAACGACTTCCTTTTCAGTAATAAGAGTCTGGGACATCTTATTCTCAGCTTCAAGCACTGCTATCTTCTCTACAGAGGAATTTTGATCTTTCAAGAGCTGGGTAATCATCGACTGTGCCTCCACTAGGTCGATCTGAAGCTGATCTGTCTGATGATTTTGGAGATAAGCAGAGTGCACCATATTTGCCAACTCAGTCCTGCACCCACACACTTCTTCTTCCAATACCTTCACCTCTTTGGCCTTCAGATCATACTTCCGCTTTAACTTTCTGTGAAGATACTTGACCTTCACAAATTCATCATTCCAATGATTCAAAGCATCAGTAAGTTCGACCTCAAGCTCCTTACGTCGCGACAACTGAAAGAAGAAAGAAAAATACATTAGAAGTCATCTTAAAAGAAATTTGAAGAAAAAGTGTCAGGAGAAGATCACGTACCAAATCACCAGCTTTGCGACGCCCAATGCACTGATGGCTCAAAAACATTCTCAGGAATATGAATTATGGAATGAGAAGAGACAGGTGCAGCCTTGCTCGTCGCAACCCCCTCCAACTTTTTCTTCTTCGAAGCCTGGAGATCTTCACCTCTCGTCTGTCTCTTAGTTGCCGCCTTTGGAACTCTAGCAGGACGTTCGAGAATCTTGGAAGTCGGTTTTAACATCCTTGCATCTGATCTACCGGCTTGAACTGACATCCCGACCTTAAACAGGAACTCTTCTTCTGTGTACTTATTCATATAACGAACATCATATAGAAGATGCTCGATGTCAGGGAACTTAAGAAACCTCTTTATATCTTCCTCTCCGACATGCAAAGGGACAAGCAGGTCCCTTAACCTCCCCCGCTTCTCTGTTAGGCCCCATTCATTTTTTACGAAAAAAAATGCATTCGCCCAACTCTTTGCCGGATCTCGAGTCCGCATAACTAACCATTTGGATCTGAAAGTAATACGCCCCTGTGCATCACTAGTAAATCGGCCCATCGTTAATGGCGCTCAGGTGTCAGAATGGCCCCTCGATCCCTAAAAAGTGCAATCAACCCGATCGTCACTGATATGCCCCTGTATGTAAATTGGGATATAGACACCCCACAATGCATCAAAATCTCGATCAGCTCAGCAGGAAGTGGGAAGCGCAACCCTGATCGCAAATGGGTCTCACAAATGGTCAAATATCCGGGAGGTGGGGCGCCAGCCCGATCAGATCTCTTAGGAGCAACTGCAACCACATCATTGGGGAAGTGAAACTTCTTATGAAATAATAATCACTAGTAACGGTGGATGCCAGATCATCTTCCCTCGCTCCTTTGTCAGGCCTCAGCCCGCCATCAGGTGGGACAACAGGATTTCCCCTGACCATAAAATCTCTAGAAGGAAAGTGGTCGCCCGATATTACTCCAGTATAGGGAGGCGCTATGCTGTTGAACAATGGATACCAACTGTCTAAGGGCAAGGGAAAGCCTCTTGTATAGCAAGAGCACTGAGAGGAAAGAGGGGGGAAATTTCCTTCTCACAAAGAGGGGCCCTGCTGTTTGACAATGGATATCGACTGTCTGAGAGCAGAGGAAGGCCTCTAGTGAGAGAAGAAGAGAGGAGAAGAGAAGAAGAAGAAAGCACTTTCTCGTAAAGAGGGACCCTGCTATTGGATAATGAAATTATCCAAGGGGCAGGAGAAGGCCTCTACTAAGAGAAGAGAGAAGAAGGAGAATGTGCAAGAAATAATGCCCAGGGGGGCTATTTATAGGGAAAAGAGGAAGTTCTCTCATTCTCCCTCTCTCCCCACTTCTCCATGACAAAAAAAATCGGGTGCCACGTCATTAGCCACGTAAGCACCACGTCATCAATCCACGTTGCATATGGACAACATGTCACCGATCCGTCATATGTGGCATTTCCACATCATCAAACTGTCCTCTATGGCACTGCCACAACAGCCATGACCCAAAAGATCATTTATGACACATCAGCCACGGTCTGCATGTCATGGCCATATCACCGACGATCTGCATGTCATGGCCTCATCAGCATTGACCCAACAGGTCATGGGTGCCACGTCAACCACGATCTGTGTCATGGCCACGTCATCCACGACCCAACAGGTTATGGATGCCACATCATCGATCTGCATGCCACTGCCACGTCAACAATCTGCATGTCGCTGCCACGTCATCACATTAAAAATCCTCCATGTCTTCCCCTGGATTCGAACCCAGGACCTTGGGCATGGATGACAAAAGACTAACCTCTTATCCACTAAGGAAGAATTGATATTATTATACCTATTTTATTATTTAAATTATAAGTTACATAATATATTTTGGCCCAATTTTGGGCCCGAAAAGGTCAAATCGGACGTGTTTGGGGTCCCCAGAACCGTTTTTCGACGTTCCGAACTCAATTTTGACAGTTTTAAGTGTTTTGGGACCTCTACACCCACGATCAGAAAACATTCAAGTCACGTGAAAATTTTTTTGCCGGCTATAATGCATATTTTCGGACTCCTAAAGCTTCGACATCTGAAAATAGGGGGGCAACTAATACATCATACAAAAATTATCTTAATATGACACTAATCATAAAGCAAAATCAAGTTGGAAAGTTCCGAAATCAAAATCAAGAGCATCTGAACTCTGTTTTTATCAAACATATAGTCGAACTAAGCATCTCGAAAATACGAACCCAACGACACCAAATTCGACCCAATCTGAGCCCATATGGGTCCAAATCAAGGACCCGCAGCGCTGTTGGAAGGTTCAAACCACAATTTGGATTACCAAATGGGTTCTAAACATAACAAACTTATAGATAAATCGAGCGGCTCGACGAGATGAATCCAACGAGCCCAAGATCATTGAATTCCGACATCACTTCAACATTCAAATGTCAATCGAACGGTTCATGATCAAGGGATTCAAGATCGGCCGTCAATCCAACCACTCCCAACTAACCCTTGATCCTCCACCTATTTAAGGGCCATGCCATTCCCAAAATATATAAATAGAGACACCTCTCATATTGAAAAGGGACCTCGGAGCTTAAGGAAAAAAGAGAGAGATCGAAGATCGCTCTTGCTTCGTAGCCTCCTCGACCACCGGAGGACCACCACCAAAGTTCTATGCTCCACCGGACCACCGCCTAATGTCGTCACTCCGTCGGACCACCACTTGACACCCTGTGCTCCACCATATCACCACCTAACGCCGTCACTCCGCCGGACCACCACCTGATGCCCTGTGCTCCACCGGACCACCGTCTAACGTCGTCACTCTGTCGGACCACCACCTGACGCCCTGTGCTCCACTGGACCACCGCCTAACGCCGTCACTCTGCCGGACCACCACCTGACGCCCTGTGCTCCACCGGACCACCGTCTAACGTCGTCACTCCGCCAGACCACCACCTGACGCCCTGTGCTCCCCCGGACCACCGTCTAACGTCATCACTCCACCGGATCAACACCTGACGCTCTACGTTCTGCCAGTATTTCACTTGAAGCTCTAATCTTTGCAAGGCCACCATTGAAGATTCTCATATTTGTTAGACCTTCATCTAAGGCCCAAAGTTCTGCCTTATCATCATCTAAGGCCCGAAGTCCTGCCAGACCATTACTCGACACCCGGATTTCTATTGTACAATTACTACTAGTAATCTGATCGTCCTTAGAGACGAGTTAGACCATTGTAACTAACTCAAGTTCTAGTGAAATCTTTTCAACTGGGCTAGGCCCTGTGGTTTTTCCCCTTTCAAGGGTTTTCCTCGTAAAAAATCTTGTGTTCTCTGTGTGTGAGCTGGATATCCGTATAACGCTAAGAGAAACAATTAAAACTCTATCGCCGCGTATATTCTAGTCCACAACAAAAATAAAAGTCCTAAATGAAGCACAAAATTCTAAATGTAGACTACCATAAAATTAAATGAAAGCTACCAAAAAAATTCGTAATGAAGATTATAAAATTTTTTAATGATGGCTGATCATTAATATTCGAAGATGAACACTTCACTATATGATAACATGCAATCCCACAATTAAAAAAAAGAAAAGAAAAGGGAAACATGCAATCCCACAATTGTAAGCAAATAAAGAGAAGGGTTTAAGAGGAACAGAGAGAGAAGAAAAGAGAGAAAAAACTCTCATGGTAGCAAAGAGAAGAGAGAGAATAGGGTGCAACATCAATGTATTATTTTGCACTTCTATCCCTCTTCTTCACAATATGTATCTGTGCTCACGCTTAATCGAACAAAGTGTATTATCTCTATGCACCTTTTTAAAATTTTGTGAAATATTTCTTCTCTGTGTGATCATGAATGTAGATAAATCTCACCAAACTGCAAAGACTTGTGTGTCTTGTGTTTGACATATGTGGTGAGATTATTCTCCCGTCTTCACATAATTTTTAATAGAATTGTATCACTATCATAACTCCTTAATCTAAAATTTTCACTTGTTAACATTATTTGGTTACTTATTGCGTCTCACTTCTACATCGCTAATCCATAATATAAAAAAGCTGAAATACTATAGGCGTTGAGACTCTTTTTTTTCAACCCCCTGCTGCTCTGTTCTTTTTCCCCTAGCAATGCTATAAGAATGAGAACATCTTGAAATTATTTAAGAAATTTGTATATAGTTAACAAAGAAGGTTTAAAGAGACTATAAATTACATGTTCTATATTTAAATTAGCTTAAAAAACCGTCATAATTATCATTTTTATCCTTTAAAAATTTTAGCTATTTTTTATTAATGTTATTAAAACTTTGAAGAATGAGGCTATAAATTTTATTTATAATAATAATTGGTTTGCTTTAAAAGTTTTACTTTGATCAAGATTATTGAAAAATTTTAAATTAAATTTAAAATTATTTGTTGAAGTCTTATTTCAACAAATTTATTATCAAATTGAGCTTCATGATAAGACAAACCAATTAAGCCAATGTTGATTCGATCTTGATCCAGATGAGCCAAAATCAAGCACTTAATGGATTGCAGAAAACTTTTGGCCATTATTTGGAGGACTAAATGGTATTTGAAACTTGCAAGCTCATAATCAAAATAAGTATCTCGGTGAGATGAATCTAACAAATTAATGTCAATCGATTTTGAGAATAATAAAATAGTTAAGAGCTAAATGAATAATCTATGTTCAAAAAATTTGATATGAGCCATCCAACGAATTATGATGAAAATTTGGATAATGCCAACTCCAAAAGTACTATATATAATCTCGACATTATTTGATCGCCACCGTTCAAGTGTCATCATCCAACTGCCATCTCTGAACATCATCCACTAACTACTACCATTCGATCATTATAATTCATTCACCATAATTTGACTCCCACATTAAACCATCATAACCCTATCACTATTATATGATCAACATAACCCAACTAACACCATCCAATTGTTGCATCTTCAATATTCTCTATCACATTCATAGAAATACAAACATAGATTAAATACTTTTATATATGCTTGTGTGATATGTTATATACTAAAATAACATAAATAAATAAATAATCTCTTAGCTGACGCAGGACCGGAGGGGGCTCGACGAATCCACGTCGATGATCCGGTGACCGTGGCCGAGCATTCCAAGAACCCCTTCTTGGAAGAAAATAATCCATCACCTGAGATTATTATCAGGATGCAGGATACAAAACATAGTAAAACTACTCAAATGTTATTCATCTCAAAAACCATCCTCTATTATAAATGTTGATACCTATTTATAGACAAAGGCAGTCACCTATTAGGCTACACAAAATCAAAAGCAAACACTAAACTTATGTAGCTATATAAGTTACCAAATGGAAAAAACACTAAAGGAAAAAGGCTCATTTCCTATAGAATTTCCGACAGAAAACAAATTCGTCACAAATTCTAAAGGATTTTCCAATGGAAAATTGTTGATGAATTCCAGACATATTTTTTGACTGGGCTCTTGTGAGTGGAGCGGGCTCCAGCTGGCTGATAATCTGGCAAAAAAAATATATTTTTTAATTTTTCTTGACATTCCAGCGAAAAACAATTCCTCTAGAAATATTTTTTCAGCGGAAATTTCGTTAGAAATATGTCGGAAATGTTTACGGCGAAATATTTTTCTCCGAAAAGTGTTTTTCGACGCGCGTCAAACTGACAAAAATATTTTCACTGGAAATGCACATTTCTGACGGATTTTAGCCATTTTTCCGACAAAAATGGCCGCCAGAAAATGACATTTTTCCTGTAGTGAAACTAGCCTGAAGTTAATACAATCAAACAGCTCAACTCTGACGTCATACTATGGGATAGGAGAACTTCAGACTCATAGGAAGATGTCTGGTTGGTCACAAGAAGGAGGCGGTTTCGTTTGCTAAACCAGTGTGAATATTTCCACCCGGTGTCATTCGTTCTTTCTAAGAGAGGCTTTAATATAGACTGAAGTAGATGAAAGTTGTTGATGAACTTAATGATTTTGTTCTTTTTCTTTCCTTTCTCTTCACCAGAAATTCCTATACTAGTGCCTAAAGGCCAAAATTCAAATTTAGACTTAAATGAATGTTTTCATATCCCTAAATCATTTGGCTAAATAGGGTTGCCTTTAGATGGTTCTCATTACTAATAAGTTCCTCGGCAGCTTTCTCTCCTCCAATTGTATTACTCGACCAATCCAATCACGAGTCTCAGCACCACAATCCAATAGAGAGCACTCATAGTTATTAAGAGTTACCTTGGAAAGCAAGCCTTCTTCCACTACAACTGATCATCATTGATTTTATGCTGGCCTTCTAGCTTTCTATCGTCATTAATATCATATGCAGGTTGCTTAAGATCAAGAATTCCATCGATCATGTCGTCATCATACATGTCATACACGGGCTCATTATAGAGAGGCACAGACAACGATTTTGACAACAAATCTTCAAACCATTCGAAGCTGAACTCGGTCGAGGGTGCGTGGAAGACTGGTGAGGTGGCCCTTCAAACACGTTGTTGTAGAAAGAAGGGATCTGGTTATCTAATATACGCTCTCCGTCATTGGTTCGTAAGCATTCAATCTGAATAGATGATTTGTAAACCACCAATGGAACATATTTATTCTGTGGTTGGATGCCAGCAAAGTCCCTGGCAAAAAAACTCAACCCTTTTCTCCGTTTAAGCCTTGACAGTCGCCGTTTGAGTTGAATAATTTCTTGTTGAAGATCTTTGATTTCTACTTCTTGAAGTGTTGGCTGCCCAGTCCGAGGAGGACACATCTTGGAATAATATTTCTACTTCTTGAGAGCGATGGCTGAAGTGTTGTCACAATGTATGACGGTAGGCTCTGTTTGGTGAATGCGGAGATCAGTGGCCAGACGACGAATCCACAGGACGTCCGATGTGGCTGATGACAGAGACCTGTACTCTATCTCGGTCGACGATCGTGCCACCGTGTTTTGCTTCTTAACGGACCATGAGATTAAGTTTGGGCTGAGGAATGTGCTGAACCCTGAGATAGATTATGGAAAATAAATTTTTAAAATCAGGTGCGTGTGCGATTCCAAATCCCCTATGAGCGCAAGCCCTCGTAGTTAATTATATCGTAGGTAGATAGAATCTCCTACGAAAACTCTCGATTAAAATAGTGGCAGAATTTTGTTAGATTTTCTAGGAGTGATATCAAAATAGATGAATTTTGGAAATTCAAAAGGGAATGGGTCAAAATTGAGCAGTTATTGACAGAGTTAAAGGAGGAGAGGTAGGGGACACTTTGAGATTCCAGAACCATCCGAAAGTGTCCCAACTTAATCTATGTGTAGGGCTTTATGTTTTAGGATTGAAATGATATTTAATTAGAGTTGATCATTTTATTAAAAATTTGGGATTACATTCTCAAAATTTGGGGTCTTATAATCAAAGATCTGCACCATATCCTAAATCTATTTTGGACACTGGACCACAGTCGTCCGATCCTAACTAATGCAGTGCAAGGTCTGAACTTACCCCGGCCTGGATTTGGGGGGCCAGCTAACCACCTAATCGATTTAAAATACATGAGTCCGGTCTTTTATGAAAGAGTGGTAGGGACATTGTAGTTAAAGTTTTGGGGAGGCGGGGCCGACATCTAGAGATTTTCCTAATTGGCCCCTTTGACTTATGTTGGGTGCTAAAATGCTAAGGACTA
>NW_021319486.1:362804-367982 GCF_001605985.2 Dendrobium catenatum
ATGAAAATACTAAACTTGCTAACTCATAACTAAATCAAGAAAATCTAAATTGACTCAAACTCACTTGCAATTACACTCATAGTAATATCAGTTTTTATAAATAACTATAGTCAAGAATTTCCAAATTAAAAAGTCACAAATGTGCAACTTAAGTTCAAAATTGACTAAAATCAAAACCATTCAAATAAAATATAGAAAAATCCAGTTTTAGCGTACTTACTGTTAACTTGATTGTATAAGATCTAGTATTGTTATAAAATACTAAGGTTCCAGGAAAAGTCTTTAGTGATAAAGTAATTTTCAACCCTTAATTATATTAAATAACCAAATTCCAAATTTGGCTGTCATTTCTAAAACTCAGAAAATGTTTAGTTTAATCGTTTAAAACACACTCAAAAAAACCTCTAAATATAAACATGCTATAAGATGAAGGTTTATTGGCTGGATTCTCGCGGCTACGGGGCTAGTAGTCTAGGAGGCTGTTCCCTGAGCTGTGGCACACGCACGAAATGGATTTAAGGGGTGGTTTAATACTTAAAATAGATAATAATTATTACTGCCTTTAAAATTCTCAATTCAAACACATTAATGTTATGTGTGGAACTCCTGGGTGTGGGGCTACGTGCTATAAGGAGCTTTGTTCCTCCGAGCCTGATGGACACGCAAGACTTGATTAATGAACTACTTAAATTATTGGACCCATGAAATCAGTAATCAAACCACTTCAAATAATTTTTTAATTAATTATTTAAATTCTACATAAATTGCCTTAAGCTGAACAACTTATACATTTTTAGATAATTTAACTAATCAACTCAGGCTTAGGATCTATTCCTACACACGACATTTCTACACACTTTAGATGATGTGTAGACAACCAATCTAGATATAGGTTAGGCAGTGTTATTTTACCTGTGTGTTCCGATTTTCGTAGTTTTTCACTGGATGTTGTGGATAAATTGCTTTTGTGATGTCTGGGCTTACTTTCTGCACATCTGTGGATGGATTGATTATTTGGGCGACTAGATTACCTTAGGTTAGTACGTCTGATTGTTACACAGTTTTTCATTGGTCGGCACAGCTCATTGCAGGGCATAAAAAGGGGCAAACAAAATATATTATATATTATTAATATAATTATATATATATATATTATATATATATATATATTATTTTAATGCTTGCACAGGTGTTCAGCTGCTAAAGCAGCAGATAAAAAAAAAGAGCGTGAGCGTGTGTTTACTTTCTTTTCTGCACATATATATCAACTGCTTTGGGATAACTAGTTTCTTATTTATTGACCTAGTTAGGAATAACCTTACGTAGTCTGATTTTATTTTCATATAATATGTAATTGTGCATTGATCAGTGTTGTGAAAGTTATTTTTGAGTTGGGATAATATAGTCAAGTTGGATAAAGAAAAAGGATGCTCTTAGAGGAGTACAACTTTTCTATTTTGGAGATCCAAATTTGGGCCATACTTCCTTCCTATCCTAAAGGGAAAAGTGGCCTTCCCTTTAAAGGATGCCATCTTATCATTTGGTAAGTCTACTACGAAAAGCCCAGGAGCATTGAAGGAAAGGAGCCCAAAGAAGAACAAGACTGAATACTTGAGAATTGAGAATATCTCACTTCAAACTACTTTCGTCATCTTGCAGGTTTGAGAATCGTTTGGTTTCGTTAGTGCCGTGCCACCTTTACTTTCTATAAAATTCTGGTTTGTAATAAGAAGGCAACTTTGGCTATGACTATTTATTATTGAATATTTTTATATGTGATTGTGATATGGATTCCTTTAAAGAGTTGCTGCTTTTTTTAGTTTTTGTGCAGATTGGTTGCCCGGATTTTGTTTTTTTGGCTCTAGCTTCGTGAGGGTGTTGAAAATTTTTATATTCATAACCTTAAGTCTAATCAATTTGTGAGTCTAAATAACTAGAAAGAATAAGAATCTAGGGAATTAGCGGGATCGACCGCGGGGTCGCTGCATATTTCTGCAGTTCTCTTTTCCTTTCTTATAGATCCGTTCCCCCCTGCGGGTAGACGTTCCAGTATGTCGACCTATGAGGACGAGGTGCGGACTGGGAAGTCCGGTCTTTCTAAAAAATTATTTTCTAGCTGTTTTTAAAATTTCAAGCATATTTGATTTGAGAGTTGTTAACTAGCATGCATTGCATCAGAAACAATAAAACAAGAGTCAAAGTTTTTAATTTCATTGTCCTTAGCATTTTGTAGAACCATAAAGTCAAACGGGGCCATATATATATATATATATATAACAGACAAGACCAGAGAAAACACTTTTAATCGGTGACGTGTCAGTTGCCTTAACAGTCCCCCTCAAATTGATCGTTATGTAGTCGAATGGTCAATTTGGAGCGTAGTTCTAAGAACCGGTTGATCGGAAGCATTTTGGTAAGTATATCTGCAATCTGATCCGTGGTGCTAATGTGAGATATGCAAATGTTACCCTATTAAATGTGACCGCTGATAAAATGGTGGTCGATTTCTATGTGTTTTGTCCTAGAACGGAAGACTAGATTATTTGTGAGAGCGATGGCTGAAGTGTTGTCGCAATGTATGACGGTAGCCTCTATTTGGTGAATGCCGAGATCAGTGGCCAGACGACGAATCCACAGGATGTCCGATGTGGCTGATGAAAGAGACCTGTACTCTGTCTCGGTCAACGATCGTGCCACCGTGTTTTGCTTCTTAATAGACCATGAGATTAAGTTTGGGCTGAGGAATGTGCAGAACCCTGAGATAGATTTGCGATCGTGGGTGTCGGCAGCCCAGTCAGCATCCATATATGAGTGGAGATTGAGCTCCCCTGTTTTGATCGGGAGGCCAAAATCGAGCGTTCCCTTGAAGTATCGCAGCAGGCTCTTGAGCGCTTGATAGTCGCTGTTGCGTGGATGATTGTTGGTGGAATTTTGAAAACAGGTTTTGAAAAATATTAGTTTTCTTTGGGGATTTTGATATTGAGATTTAATTCTAATTCTAAGGTCGAATCAACTCGTTAGAAGAATTATATTACCCTGGAGGATGAAAATAAAACCTCATAGCGGTGTTCAGACTTAGAATTATAGAACTCATCTTAAATATTATGATCGGATTCTAAAGAAAAATTTCATATAATCCCAAGAGAACATAATGAATTTTAACTAAATATCCAATTATGATATTTAAGAAGTGTAGTTGTCGAATCCACATCCAAAGTCTTATCAAAGAAGGATGCATTTCCCCGAAGGGAGATAACACCGTTCAATGATAATCCTCCTAATATAATAACGACAGTCATTTTTTTATCTTTTCCCAAAGAAATCTAATAAGGTTTTGGAAAATCAATTTTTAAAATCAGGTGCGAGTGTGGTTCCAAATCCCCTACGAGCGCAAGCCCTCGTAGTTAATTATATCGTAGGTAGATAGAATCTCCTACGAAAACTCCCGATTAAAATGAGGAAGAATTTTGTTAGATTTTCTAGGAGTGATATCAAAATAGATGAATTTTGGAAATTCAAAAGGGAATGGGTCAAAATTGAGCAGTTGTTGACAGAGTCAAAGGAGGAAAGGTAGGGAACACTTTGAGTTTCCTGAACCATCCGGAAGTGTCCCAACTTAATCTATGTGTTGGGCTTTATGTTTTAGGATCGAAATGATATTTAATTAGAGTTGATCTTTTTATTAGAAATTTGGGATTATATTCCCGAAATTTGGGGTCTTATAATGAAAGATCTGCCCTGGATCCTAAATTTATTTTGGATACTGGACCACAGTCGTCCGATCCTAACTAATGCAGTGCAAGGTCTGGACTTACCCTGGCCTTGATTTGGGGGGCCCACTAACCACCTAATCGATTAAAATACATGAGTCCAGTCTTTTATGAAAGAGTGGTAGGGACATTGTATTTAAGGTTTTGGAGAGTTGAGGCCGACATCTAGAGATTCTCCTAATTGGCCCCTTTGACTTATGTTGGGTGCAAAATGCTAAGGACAATGAAATTAAAACTTTGACTCTTTTAATTTATTTCTGATGCAATGCATGCTAGTTAACAACCTCAAATCAAATATGCTTGAAATTTTAAAAACAGGCTTAGAAAATAATTATTTTAAAAGACTGGACTTCCCCAGGTTCGGCACCTCATCCTCATAGGTTAGACTATCCGGACTCTAGCTGCAGGCAGGGAAGGGTCTAAAGCAAGGAAAGAGTAATGCAGAAATATGCATGCGACCCCCGGGGTCGATCCCCGGCTAATTCCCTAGACTCCTTATCTTTCTATGTTATTTAGACTCACTAAAATTTTAGACTTTAAGGTTATGAATATAAAAATTTTCACACCCTCACGAGTCTAGGCAAAAAACAAAAGCGGCACACAATCGCAAAAAAACTAAGAAAAGCAAGCAATCCTAAAGGCAATCAATTCATCACATAAAATATTAATTAATAAATAAATGTCCATAGGCAAAGTTGCCTTGCTTATTACAAACCAGAATTTTATAGAAAGTAAAGTGGTCGGGCACCACTAACAATAACCCGGATTCTAAACCTAGCGATGACGCAAGTAGTTTTGAGTGGGATATTCTCAATCTTCAAGTATTCAGTCTTGTTCTTCTTTGGGCTCCTTTCCTTCAAGCTCCTTGGGCTTTTCGTAGTAGACTACCCAAATGGATAAGAGGGCACTTCCTTTAAAGGGAAGGCCACTCTTTCCTCTTTGGATAGGGAAGAAGTATGGCCCAAATTTGGATCTCCAAATAGAAAAGGTCTACTCCTCTAAGGGGCATCCATTTCTCTTTGGAGTCCAAGCTTTGGACCTATATATCACAACTCAAAATTAACTTTCACAACACTTGACAATTGCACAAATTACATTTATATGAAAATAAAATCTAGACTCACCTGCAAGGTTATCCTAAACAGTTAATAAATAAGAAACTGTTATTCCCAAGCAGCTATATATATGTGCAGAAAAGAAAGTAAACACACTGGCCACGCTCTTTTTTTTTTATTTGGGGTCTTTAGCAGCTGAAGCACCTGTGCAAGCAGTTATAACAATTGATATTTTTTTTATTGATTTAGCCCCCTTTTATTGCCCTGCATGAGCGTGGCCACCTGCAAAAAACTGTGTCAACATCCAGATCGTACCTAACCTAAGGGTAATCTAGTCGCCAAACACATCAATC
>NW_021319486.1:382512-399801 GCF_001605985.2 Dendrobium catenatum
ACTTTAGATGATGTGATAAGACAACAATTAGATCTAGGTTAGGCAGTGTTAATTTACCTGTGTGTGCCAGATTTTTCGTAGTTTTCACTGGATGTTGTGGATAATTGTTTTGTTGTGTTTCTGCTTACTTTCTGCAAGTCTTGTGGATGAGTGTGAAAGGACGGACGGTTCTCTGCCAACACTGGGTATTGTGTAAAAGGACGGACGGTTCTTTGCCGCACTGGGGAGTGGTGATAAGAGTGTGTTGTAAAGGCTTCTCCGCCTTGCTGTGGGTGCAAAAGGAGAGTCACTATTGGTATTAGTGCAATACTCAGAGGGTGCCTCTAGGGAGTGGATGTAGGTCTGGTTATAGACCGAACCACTATAAATCTGGTGTCATTTACTTTACTGTTTTTACATTTCCGCACTTTCTATTTCAGTTTTAAAAACTCTGTGGTTGAAAAATCTTTTTCTACAAAATTAAAAGAGATTTTATTTCGGTTCAATAATTTTTTTAAAATGGGGTCTTAAATTTTAATTTTTTTTTAAAACTACCAATTCACCCCTCTCTTGGTAGCCTTGGGACACTCACTTAGGCTTAACAACCTAATTACTAGATTCAACAGGGAAGTGTTGAGGAATCTCTGTGGAGCTCAATAGAACATGGATTTAGGCTGGAGGAGCTCTAGACAGGTGAGAGAATGATATGGATTGAATGAGAGGCCTTAGGGCACTTTTCTCCCATTCAAACATCCTCAAGACAAATGGATGGCTGGGATGCATCAGGGGCCTCCCTCTGATGAAGGAAAAGTGTCCCAAGCTACTAGGTGATAGGGAGAAAGGCTGGAAAAGGCCCTCTAACCATTGGTTAGTTCTTTCGAGGTGGGGGGACCACTACCATTTAAGGCTAAACCAAGAGCTGGGCTTGGTTAGGGAGCCTGTTAGAGAACTTTAGGACATTAAAGGGTCGGCCTAAGGCAGCCTAAATCAGGGGAAAGTGGCTAAAAGATGATTAAGACCTTTTGGAAAGGTTTAAGACCTTGATTTTGAAAGTTCGTTAGGGATGTTAAGCCCTATATAACTGGCCGAAGGCTAAATAAAGAGAGAGGTGGTGAATCAATATTTAAAACAAACACAACATTAAAATCAAAATCAAGATTCACCACAATGAAAACCAAATGCGGAATTTAAATGCGGAAGAAAAAATAAGAAAATAACACACTGGATTTATAGTGGTTCGATCAAACCTTGACCTACGTCCACTCCTTGGAGGCACCCTACAAGTATTGCACTACAAAGGTGTCTCTCCTTTATCCCCCACAGCTAGGCGGAGAAACCCTTACAAAATCACTTCCACCTTCCCCGGTGCGGCGGAATCGCCGGGTCCTTTGACACCAAAGAGATCTTCTTCTTTGATGAACTTACCTCGAGACAAGCTTTGAATCCGATGGTACTAAGATACGAGTTCACCGGAGCAACTGTATGGAATCCCCTCCACACTCCCTTGAGTTACTCCCCCTCACAGGTTCTTCTCCCTCTCAAACTCCACCCTTTCCTGTCTCCCTTTTAAGAGCTCTCTTCAAGTCTCCCCCACTAGAACGAAGCTCCAATGGCTGCCAATGACACTTACAAAGTACTTTATCATAGCTTAAATAGAAGAGCTAAAAACGAGCTCATTAATGCAAGTTGCCGACATTATTGTCCAAGACGATAGGTATATCGTACTGGCCGATCAGTACAAATTTAGCTCATCAGCCGGGGACGATTTGGGACGATCAGAAGAAAATTAGTTACATCGTCGTGGCCGATATCACGATCATCCAGGCCGATTAGTTTAAATCAATTTCAATTGTCATGATCATCGCCCTGAATTCAAGCTATCCTATGTAGATCGTCTAGGACATCATCCCGGCCGATCAGGCGATCGTCCCGGCCGATGTGATCGTATCAATCAACCATTAATGCTTTCCAAAGATACCAGATCAATTTAGGCATAATTGAGTTAGATCGGCCTGGACGATATAAATATCGTCCTGGCCGATTTCCTAAAACAAAGAATTCCTAAACTGATTATGACGGTTGATTATTTCTGAATTAAGACTATCATCCAGGCCGATACATGTATCGTCCAGGCCAATCTCAATGACGGCTGCCTTAATGAGGATGCCCTAATTAGGGTTTCTGATTTTGGACATATCGTCCCGGCCGATATTACCAAAAATAGAAATCTTGTAGCGAACAACAGGAAATCTTCCAAGTTACAAATCAACAGATCCCACAGCTAATACAACAGACTAAAGAAAGAAAAAAGATTACAAACTGACATAGACCTAGTTTACCCAATCTTGAGCTGGTTCCAAATTGCAGTCTGATCGCGTGGACCTGAAACATTAGCACAAAAGGTAATCATAGATAAATAAGGAATGTTTGCTATCATCAAAATCATAAACCATTGATCCGCAATAGGTTTGACTGTGTTGACTAGTCAACGAGTCAAGGGAGGCTTAGGTGGCATGGGGGGAGTAGGAGCAGCCAATAGGAGAGCTCCCAAGCCTAAGAGGATGGATTTGAGATCAAAAGGGAGGGTTTAACCATTTCAAAGAGGGATTTAAGGCTTTGTGGACTTGGTTTGACCAGTTAACCAAGTCAAATTGATGATGTGGCATTTGAGGATGTAAAGGGTCATTTGGAATGATTTAATCAAGGGTTAAAAGTCAAAGTCAAGGCTTAGAAGAAATGGGAGCAAATGCCATCAAACTTTGACCTAGAATTGAGGGTTGACTTGGTCAACCCAAGTTGGGTTGAACTCAAAATAGGTTTAGAAATGTTCAAGGCATTCAATAGAATGATTTCAAGGTTTTGAAGATATTGACATAGTTAAATGGGTTGAAATGGTTCATTTGAAATCTGAAGGGTTCATTGGGTCAAACCATGTTGACTGGGTCAACCAAGTTGAACCAATGGGTGAGTCTGGGCTGGACAAATTTGAAAAGATATTTGGAGACCATTGAAGGTGGTCCCCAGGTATGGGGAGGTCAATTTGATCAAAATCCCTATTTGAACCCTTAAGGGTCTGTTTGGTCAGCCTGGGTTGACTTGGTCAACCAGGTTGACCCAGGGTCTGGGTTTGGGCTCAACAGATTTGAAACGACATTTCAAGACCAATGGAAGTGGTTTCATGGCCTAGAGAGGTCATTTGGGTCAACACACCTATTTGGACCCTTAAAGGGCCATTTGGGTCAACTATGTTGACTTGGTCAACCAGGTAGACCCAAGGCCTAGAAATGGGCCCAACAGGTTTGGTTTGAAATTTGAAACTTGCTAGAAGTGGTTGTACTCAATTTGGATGTCGTTTGATTTGAAATCCCTATTTGAGCCCGCCATAGGGGTATTTTGATCCTTTTTGGGCTCATACTCACTGGAGGCTGATATGAGTCCAGAAAAATATAGTTTATTAGTCAATATATCAGGATTAATGATCTGGAATTGATTAGAGGCTTTGGTGAAGGCTCTAAGGTCAGAATCTTCAAGGTGGCAGGTCTAGTGTCATAGGCTGTAAATAACTGAATGTTTTACAGCCTTTTGATTTTGATTTAGATTATGAGGTTAGAGACCTCAGAATGGGACCAAATTTGAAGGGTATCCTCCAGAGACATGTATTATCACTTTGCAAGTGATATACTTTGAATCAGAGATCATTTGACTGGGTTTCAAAGTATTTTAAAAATTAATGAAAAAGGCCTTCAGGACCAAGCCTTTGAACCTTGGATTTGAGTCAGGATTTTTGGATTTGAGATGGATTTTGAGTTTGAATAATTAGATTTGAATTACCCATATCATTTATGATCATTTGGCAAGATCATGAGTGTCAGGATAGGGTTGAAGTTTGATAGATGCAGGATTAGGGTTTTAACTAAAGTGTGGGTTTTGAACTGGAGTGAAGTATGGTTTTGATTGAGACATAAATTGAGCTGAGATCTGGATTGGATTGAGGTCAGGATTGTTTTAAAGTTTGAATTGATTGAAGGTTGGATCGGTTCAAGGCTTGAATTGATCAGAGGGCTGGATTGGTCCTAGGATCTAGAGGGGCTCTAAGATCTAGAATCTAGAAGGATCCTAGAATCTAAGAAACTCTAGTGTCTGGATCTAAGAAAGTCCTAGGGTCTGGAGTAGATCCTAAAGTCTAGAACCTAGAAGGATCCTAGGACCTAGAGTGGATCCTAAGATCTAGATTGGTATGGAAGAATCCTAGGGTCAAGATAGGTCCTAGGGTCTGGGGTCTAGATTGATGTAGGGTCAGGATTGATTTGGAATCTGGAAGGGTTTTAGTGACCTCATACAAAAATGAGGTCAACAATGATGCATGTGTTGGCAGATGACATTTGTTTCGAAAGCTATGTTCGGTCTGGTGATTGAGATGTATTGAAGCGAGCCGGCTAGCTTGCGGAATAGTTGAGGGTCCAAGTATGGTTGATCATCCAAACTTTTGGGCAAGCTAGGAGAAGCCGGAGACGGTGAAGGCTTGCAATCAGCAAAAACTGCAGTGTGAAGCAGATTTTGTGCATAGTGTGATTGAGTCAAGAAATAGCTTGAGGTATTTTTAATAACCTGAATGCCCAGGTAGAGAGATATGTCGCTGAGCTGTTTGAGGCGAAACTCTGACCTTAGGTGCTGCAGCGTTTCGTTTAGCTTGACGGTGTTGTTCCCGATAATCAAAATGTCATCGAAATATATGAGAATGAACAGTCTAATATCGTTATGGTTGAATAGGAGGAGGATGGATCTGCCGAATTGAATTAAAATCCCAACTTCTGTAGGAACCTTTTTAACTTGTGGAACCACTGCCTTAGAGACTGTTTGAGACTATAGATGGACTTCCAAAGTTTACACACGTGCTTTGGGTGTTGAGTATCCTCGAATCCTCGGGGTTGTTTCATGTAGACTTCGTCGGTTAAATCACCGTGGAGGAAAGCGTTCGAGACGTCTAGCTGTTTGATTGACCAATTATTAGTTAATGTAATAGTAAGGAGCATTTGTATTGTTACCATTTTGGCGACCGGACTGAACATCTCGGTGAGGTTGACGCCGAATTGTTACGAGCATCCTTGTGCCACAAGCCTAACTTTGTAGTTAACAACTTGTCCGACTGGATTGATCTTTTTCTTGAAGGTCCATTTACTGCCAAGTATGGGCTTGTCGAGCAGGGCTGGTACTAGTGTCCAGGTTCCTTGAGTTTACAGGGCTAGGAATTCTGATGACATTGCCTTACACCAATTAGCGTGCTTGACAGCGTTAGTGTAGGATGTGGGGTTTGTTGCGGATCTATGGTTTATGATTTTGATGATAGCAAACATTCTTATTTCTCTACGATTGCCTTTTGTACTGACATTTTAGGTCCACACGATCAGACTGCAATTTGGAACCAGCTCAAGATTGGGTAGACTAGGTCTGAGTCAATTTGTACACTTTTTCCTTTCTTGAGTCTGTTGTATTTGGTTTGGCACCTAATGATTTGTAACTTGGAAGATTTTCTATTGTTCCCTAAAAATTTCTATTTTTGGTAACATCATCCGGGATGATATTTATATCATCCTGGACGATCTATCCAAAAATAGAAACCCTAATTAGGGCATCCTCATTAAGGCAGCCATCATATATTAATCGGCCTGGGCAATACTTGCATCGGCTAGGACGATAAGCTCAATTCAAAAAGAATTAGCCGCCATGATCAGATTCGGTATTCATTATTTTAGAAAATCATCCAGGATGATATACACATCGTCCAGGATGATTTAACTCAATTATGCCTAAATTTATCTGGTATCTTTGGAAAGAATTAATGGCTGATTGATACGATCACATCGTCCGGGATGATCATATGATCAACCAGGATGATTGCCTGGATGATTTACATCGGCCAGAATCTATTCAGGGCGATGATTATGATGATTGAAATAAATTTTAAACTAATCTTTCGGGACGATCGTGAGATCAGCCAGGATGATGTAACCAATTTTCTTCTGATCATCCCAAATCGTCTCGGGCTGATGAGCTGAATTTGAACTAATCGTACAAGACGATATGCCTATCATCCTGGACGATATTGTCGGCAACTTGCATTAATGGGCTCATTTTTAGATCTTCTATTTAAGCTATGACATGACACTTTGTAAGTGTCTTTGGCAGCCATAGTAGCTTCATTCTTTTGGGGGAAACTTGAAGAGAGAGCTTGAAAGGGAGTGAGGAAAGGGTGGAGTTTGAGAGAGGGAGAAGATCCTGTGAGGGGGGACTCAAGGGAGTGTGGAGGGGGTTCCACACGGTTGCTCCGGCAAGCTCGCACCTGAATACCGTTGAATTCAAGGCTTGTCTCGAGGGAAGTTCACTAAAGAAGAAGATCTCTTTGGTGTCAAAGGACACGGCGACTCCGCTGCACCGGGGAAACTGGAAGTGATTTTGTAAGGGCTTCTCCGAATAGCTGTGGGGGCTAAAGGAGAGACACTTAGTTTAGTGCAATACTTAGAGGGTGCCTCCAAGGAGTGGACGTAAGTCAAGATTTAATTGAATCACTATAAAATCGATGTGTTCTTTCATTATTACTTCCGTACTTTAATTTCTGCACTTTAGTTTTTATTGTGGTGATATTGGTTTTGATTGAAAGATATTTTTTTTTCTAATTCACCTCTCTCTCTTAATTAGCTTTAGGCTAGTTCATAAGGGTTTAACATCCCTAACGAACTTTCAAGTGGTATCAGAGCACTTTCTAGTGTCATCTGAGCACTTTCAAGTGCTATCAGAGTCGAATTCATAAAATAAGTTTTTAAAAGCTTTTGAATTTTGATCCATGGCTAATTTTTCAAATCATAATATTGCGGAAGGATATTCAATCACCAGACCACCTTTATTTGAAAATATTATTTTTGATTTTTGGAAAATTCTCATGACTACTTTCTTGTAATCGATTGATTTTTGCATGTGGCATATGATTTTAACTAGTTATTCATCACCATCACATATTATTAATGGAGTTAAAACTGATATTCCTTTTAATCAATGGAATAAGGAAGAACAAGTAAATGCTCAGTTGAATGCAAAATCTTTAAATTGCTTTTTCTGTGCTTTAAATTCTAAAGATTTTATGTTAGTATCCACGTGCACTATTGGTAAAAAAGTTTGGGATAAACTACATACCATATTCGAAGGCACTAGTGAAATCAAGCAATCCAAGTTGAATATGTTAATGCATGATTTTGAATTGTTTTCCATGAAACCTTTTGAAACGATCTTAGACATGTATACCAGGTTCATTCAAATTGTAACATCATTGCATGCCTTAGGAAAAGAATTTTCAAATTAAAAAAAAAATAACAAAATTCTTAGCTGTTTACTTGAAAAATTTGATGCCAAAGTTGTTATTTATGAATCAAAAGATTTGAATGATTATTCTATTGATAATTTGATTGGCTCACTCATTACCTACGAGCAAAGTTTGGGTCAAAGACTTTTGGATACAGGTGAAATGATTATTCTAAAAGCTGAAGATATAGAAAGAAATAGCTTAGTTGGTGACGAATGCAATGACTTGTCAAGCAAATCACAAAGCTCACCAAAGCATAAGCAAAAGTGAAAAAAGGTAAAAATGATAAGGATGTTCAAATTCCTTCTAACGTTATTTGCTTTCAATGTAGGAAGCCTGAACAAATAAAAATCAGTACCCTAATTTAAAAATTCTTCCTACAAAAGAAAAGGGCAAGGCGAAGAAAAATTTAAACTGGGGAAATAATGAGAGGAAAAAAATCTTATGGGCAGATCTGGTTTCTGAAGCATCAGACCAGGAGAGAGATAATGGTTAAAAGCCTTTCGTGTTTTTGTGTTGTATTTTTGTTTTTTTTGTTTTTCATTTTTACTTTGTGTTTTTGTTTTCTTTATTCTTTAAAATTTTTATTTTCATGAAAGTTTTTCTCTGATCAACACACACGTTCACTTTTCTAAAAAAAAATCTGCTTCCTGTTTTTTCTTGAAATCTTTGGTAAGTTATGTTTGACTTCTCTAAAACAGTAAAAGGAAGGAAACTCATATTTTTGACTCTCTATCTCTATTTCCTAAAAGAGGTTATTCTACTTTTGATTTAAAATCTTTTTCATCTTTTATATTAGTCTTTGAAACTAAATTTTTTTATCTCCCTACATTTTATTTATTGCATAGAGATCTTTTACAAGTTGTTAAATCTAACTCATAATTTTCTTAATCAAGAATTCACTTTATCAATAGGATGGGTTTACTTTTATTTTTAAGACTTCAGAAAGGTAGCATATTAAAAAAAAATTGGCCAGTGATGCCAAAAATAAAAGATGCACAATGACATCAAATTGAAAATTATACACAAAAGTGTATCAAAAATTAAAAGATGCGCAGTGCGCCAACCAATTGTCAAGAGGCATAAATGAGACCACAAAGTTTAATGCTTACCATTCTTGTACTTCTTAAAAGCTTAATAAATCCCGTGATACTTTCGATGTTTGAAAATCTTAATTCTTGATTCAAAAAATCGTGCACTGATCTTCTATTAGATATATTTTATGGAAGGAGTTTTGAAAAATTAGTGTTTCTTTTTCTAATTTATTCCTTGATTTAGATATTGAATTAAAAAGTTTTTGAGCCTTTTTAAAGAACTTGAGTTTGGATTATCAAATTCTGAATTTCTAACCTTTTCTAGGCTATGCGTTGTCAATCCAATTCTACTAAGTTTTTGATTAAAACAAAGAAGCAACTTTCTCATTTTAAGAATATTTATTTTTTCACTAGATCAGGGAACGTTTTTGTCTTTTATTTGTTTTGGTTTTTATTTGTGCATCCTCTCTTTTTGATAATGTCAAAGGGGGAGAACGTATTGTTAAATTTTTGTATTGTTATCGTATTTGTATCTTTAAAAAAAAAATCCCCCCTATTTTTAAAAAGTAGTATTCTAGTGAGGGGGAGATTAGGGGAAAATGTTCATTTTGAAAATTCAAATTGAAATGTTTTGCCATCATAAAAAAGGGGGAGACTGTTGCGGATCTATGGTTTATGATTTTGATGATAGCAAGCATTCTTATTTCTCTACGATTGCCTTTTGTACTGACATTCAGGTCCACACGATCAGGCTACAATTTGGAACCAGCTCAAGATTGGGTAGATTAGGTCTGAATCAGTTTGTACACTTTTTCCTTTCTTGAGTCTGTTGTATTTGGTTTGGCACCTAATGATTTGTAACTTGGAAGATTTTCTATTGTTCCCTAAAGATTTCTATTTTTGGTAACATCGTCCGGGACGATATTTACATCGTCCTGGATGATCTGTCCAAAAATAGAAATCTTAATTAGGGCATCCTCATTAAGGCAGCCGTCATATGTTAATCGGCCTGGATGATACTTATATCAGCCAGGACGATAAGCTCAATTCAGAAAGAATCAGCCGCCATGATCAGATTAGGTATTCATTATTTTAGGAAATCGGCCAGGATAATATACACATCGTCTAGGATGATTTAACTCAATTATGCCTAAATTGATCTGGTATCTTTGGAAAGCATTAATGGCTGAATGATACGATCACATCATCCGGGACGATTATAGGATCGGCCAGGACGATTGCCTAGACGATTTACATCGGCCAGAATCTATTCAGGGCGATGATCAGGACAATTGAAATCGGTTTTAAACTAATCGTCCGGGACGATCGTGAGATCGGCCAGGATGATATAACCAATTTTCTTCTAATCGTCCAAAATCATCTCGGGCTGATGAGCTGAATTTAAACTGATCGTACAGGACGATATGCCTATCATCCTGGACGATAATCTCGGTAACTTGCATTAATGAGCTCATTTTAAGATCTTCTATTTAAGTTATGACATGACACTTTGTAAGTGTCTTTGGCAGCCATAGTAGCTTCATTCTTTTGGGGGAAACTTGTAGAGAGAGCTTGAAAGGGTGTGAGGAAAGGGTGGAGTTTGAGAGAGGGAGAAGATCCTGTGAGGGGGGACTCAAGGGAGTGTGGAGGGGGTTCCACACGGTTGCTCCGACAAGCTCGCACCTGAATCCTGTTAGATTCAAGGCTTCTCTAGAGGGAAGTTCACCAAAGAAGAAGATCTCTTTAGTGTCAAAGGACCCAGTGACTCCGCCGCACCGGGGAAGATGGAAGTGATTTTATAAGGGCTTCTCCGCCTAGCTGTGGGGGATAAAAGAGAGACACTTAGTTTAGTGCAATACTTGGAGGGTGCCTCCAAGGAGTGGACGTAGGTCAAGGTTTGACCGAACCACTATAAAACCGGTGTGTTTTTTCTTTATTACTTTCGCACTTTAATTTCCGCACTTTGGTTTTTATTGTGGTGATATTGGTTTTGATTTGTGTTTTTAATTGAAAGATATTTTTTTACCAATTCACCTCTCTCTCTTAATTAGCTTTGGGCCATTTCATAAGAGCTTAACATCCCTAACGAACTTTCAAGTGGTATCAGAGCACTTTCTAGTGTCATCTGAGCACTTTCAGGGTTGGACGGCTCGGACGAAGTGGAAAATAGCGTGAAGATCTATTTTGGCTTGGAAATCCCTGAGCGAAGGCGTATCTGCATGGGATGATGGGTAGGATGTGCTTGAGGCGGTCCGCTTTGAATGGCATCCTCCGATCTCTGGAGACTGGATGGCAGTGGATCAGGAGAGATGTTTTGGTGAGTGCCGTTGGGTGCTGACTAGGTAATGGTAGACGATCCATTATTATGGGGTATTGTAGATGAAAGAATAAGAAGAAGCGGAGAATATTGTGGGGATGGTGGCTGAGAAGGTTGATGTGGAGCAATTATGGAGTAAGAAAAGTGTGTTTATGAAACACCACATGTCGCGAGATGTATATCCTCCTGTGAGTTATATCAAAGCACTTTTAGCCTTTGTGCTGAGTGGAGTATCCTACGAAGATACATCTTTGAGACCGGGGGAGAATTTGTTGGGCGCATACAGTTTGGTCCACAGAAAACAAAGACATCCGAACGTGCGCAGATTATCGTAGGATGCTTGGTTGCCGTGAAGATGGAAGTAGGGAGTTTAATCTTGAAGTGCTGATGTAAAACCCCTCAGATTTTCAATTTTTTTGAGTTCTGTTAGTCCTTACGAACTGACTTTAGTATGGGAAGAAATGAAGAAAATTGTGAAAATTTGTAAGGTTAGTATGTACGAACTGCCTGTACGAACCTGAGTTCGTCCGTACAAACCTGAATTCGCCTGGACAAAATGTATTTAGAGAGCAAATCGTCCCAGGATGTATAGGATTCATCCCATATGATCCTGCTTGATAAATATATGATTTTGAGATATTTTGAAGAAAGAGAAAGTTGGAGAGAGAAAGAGAAGGAAAACGAAGGAAAAATGCTTGGTTTTGGAGGCCGCGGAACAATTTTTGCCCGACGCCGCTGTCAGAAGAATTGTTTGTCTCACACTAAGGAATCCAAATCCTATTTCTAATTTCAAAGATTTTGTGTTTTGATATTTTTCTGCTCAGTTTTGTGTTTTCGTTACCGAAATTCTTGCATATATTTGTATTAATGAACTTTTACAGCGTAACTTTTGGTATGTTGTTGAAGTGATGATTTTGCATAATTTGAATATTTTCTATAAAGTTTTCATCAGGTATTTTGAATTCTGATGTATTTTTATCGAATAGTAAATTATTTGGATGTTGGAAAATATTGCATCAGTACAAGTAAAGCTTTCAAAAGTTGTTTTATTCGATTTCTGGTAATTTGGTGATTTTCTGAAATTGTGTATTTTGTCTCTGTTTAGGATTTCTGTCGATTATACGATATTTTAAGGATTTTTTTTGATTGAGTTAAATTGTGTTTGTTTATTGCAATGTATTACTACGAATGTGGATATATGAGTGAATTACTGTTATATATATTACTGAAAGACAAGTGAAGACTTGTTGAACCGTTGGTTGGAGATTAATTTGACCTATACATGATGGTGGACCGACGGGTTTTCCTTTAAAAAGGGTTTGCTGTTATCCTCTATTGATCATTCATATAACGATTGGGAGTCATAAGGAGATTATGCCGACAGGCTACCGACGGGCAAAGAGTGACGACTCTACTGAGCCAATGGATTACTTACACTAATATTAACCTTGAAAAATGCCTTAATAGCCAGTGATTATACTTGTCGAGTAAGACTATTGT
This sequence comes from Dendrobium catenatum, assembly GCF_001605985.2. Lineage (NCBI taxonomy): Eukaryota > Viridiplantae > Streptophyta > Magnoliopsida > Asparagales > Orchidaceae > Dendrobium > Dendrobium catenatum. Next base: position 394,697 of record NW_021319486.1, read on the forward strand.
GTTGAATTGCATGTTTAAAGTATTGTTCTTATGATTACTTTATAATTTATCGATATTGAACTGATTTATCGATATTGAATGGATTTATTGATTTCTATATGAATTTACTGATATCGATGGATTTATTGATATTGAATGGATTTACCGACGGATTTACGGGTTTACAGTTACTGTACGATTTCATTGATACTGCATATTACACATGTCATTGATATGGATATTGATATTGCATTGATTCATCGATAGTACCGATACGGATACTGATACTACTGATTTACCAATACTGATTCATTGTACTGATCTTATAGCACGTGATACACCAATTACTGACTAACACATGTGATACATGTGATACACTGATATGTATGATACACCGAACAAGATACATGTGCATGTGATACCGATATGATTTTATTGCATAGATTGATTTCAATTGTATTTCTATTTGATGATTTTATTGATTGATTTGATTGGTATTACCGATACAAAGATTTCTTTGATGAATTGACTGATGTTATAGATACAACAACTGCTGTAGAGATTTGATGTATGTACTGATTTATTGAGCATTGTGGATTTTTCTACTGTTTACTGATTCTCCTACTAATGATTTTGGATTCCATTGTTTATGCATTGAATTCTATTTATGTACTGATTTTCCTATCTGCATCGACTCATTGATCATGTGCAAGTGGTTAATATTGATTTGATTGATTTACATGCATATTGCTTCTGTACCGTGCTTTGATTTTAGTTGTAGGTTTTATGGTGACCAGATGGGCTTTTTGAAGCTCATTATATGTGGTTAATATTTTCAGGTCAGGACAAGGGAGCAGGAAGTGAGGTTGATCAAGACTGTCGATGAATCCTTTCACTATAGATGCCTGGGATGTCACAAATTAGTATCAGAGCAAGTGTAGTAAAAGGATTTGTTTATATTCAAAGTTATAGGATTTGATTGAGAGTTGGGTATAATGGGTAGTTTCAAGTGCATCATTTTGCATATATAGTTAAATGACATGTGATCGAATGAACTGTATGACTGTCTGGTTTTCAACGAGATTTGATTTTGATTTGATTTGATTTAAGTTTTGATTAGACAGATTTGTTTTGTACCGATTTTCATTTGCACCGTTAAGGGAATGTCGAGGACGACATTTTTCTTAAGATGGGTAGATTGTAAAACCCCTCAGATTTTCAATTTTTTTGAGTGCTGTTAGTCCGTACGAACTCACTTTAGTATAAGACGAACTGAAGAAAATTGTGAAAATCTGTATGGTTAGTACGTGCGAACTGCCTGTATGAACTTGAGTTCATTCGTACGAACCTGAATTCGTCGGGACGAAATGTATCCAGAGAGCAAATCGTCTCGGAACGAATAGGATTCATCCCGTACAATCCTGCTCGATAAATATCTGATTTTGAGATATTTTGAAGAAAGAGAAAGTTGGAGAGAGAAAGAGAAGGAAAATGAAGGAAAAAGGCTTGGTTTTGGAGGCCGCATAGCAATTTTTATCCGACGTCGCTGTTAGAAGAATTGTTTGTCTCGCAGTGTGGAATCCGGATTCTATTTCTGATTTGGAATATTTCGTGTTTTGATATTTTTCTACTCAGTTTTGTGTTTCCGTTACCAAAATTCTTGCATATCTTTGTATTGACGAAACTTTTATCGTGTAACTTTTGGAATGTTGTTGAAGTGATGATTTTGCACGATTTGAGTATTTTCTATAAAGTTTTCACGTGGTATTTTGAATTATGATGTATTTTTATCGAATAGTAAATTATCTGAATGTTCAAAAATATTGCTTCAGTACAAGTAAAGCTTTCAAAAGTTGTTTTATTCGATTTCTGGTAATTTGGTGATTTTCTGAAATTGTATTTTTTGTCTATGTTTGGGATTTCTGACGACTATATGATATTTTAAGGATTTTCTTTGATTGAGTTAAATTGTGTTTGTTGAATGCAATGTATTATTACGAATGTGGATATAAGAGTGAATTACTGTTATATATATTATTGAAAGATAAGTGAAGACTGGTTGAACCGTTGGTTGGAGATTAATTTGACCTGTACATGATGGTGGGCCGATGGGCTTTCCTTTAAAAATGGTTTGATGTTATCCTCTGTTGATCATTGATACAACGACTGGGAGTCATAAGGAGATTATGTCGACGGGCAAAGAGTGATGACTCTACTGAGCCAACAGATTACTAACATCGATATTAACCTTAAAAAATGCATTAATAGCCAGTGATTGTACTTGTCGAGTAAGACTATTGTGTTGAATTGCATGTTTAAATTATTGTTCTTATGATTACTTTATGATTTATCGATATTGAACTGATTTATCGATATTGAACGGATTTATTGATTTCTGTATGAATTTACTGATATCGATAGATTTATTAATATTTAATGGATTTACCGACGAATTTATGGGTTTACAGTTACTGTACGATTTCATTGATACTGCATACTGTACATGTCACTGATATGGATATTGATATTGCATTGATTCATTGATACTACCGGGATATTGATATTGCATTGATTCATTGATACTGCCGATACCGATACTAATACTACTGATTCATCGATATCGATTCATTGTACTGATCTTATAGCACGTGATACACTGATTACTGAATAATACATGTGATACATGTGATACACTGATACGTATGATACACCGAACAAGATATATGTGTATGTAATACCGATATGATTTTATTGCATAGATTGATTTCAATTGTATTTGTATTTGATGATTTTATTGATTGATTTGATTGGTATTACCGATACGAAGATTTCTTTGATGAATTGACTGATGTTATAAATATGATGACTACTATAGAGATTTGATGTATGTACTGATTTATTGGGCATTATGGATTTTTCTACTATTTACCGATTCTCCTACTGATGATTTTGGATTCTATTGTTTATGCATTGAATTCTGTTTCTATACTAATTTTCATATCTGCATCGACACATTGATCATGTGCAAGTGGTTAATATTGATTTGATTGATTTACATGCATATTGCTTCTGTACCGTGCTTTGATTTCAGTTGTAGGTTTTTTGGTGACCTGCTGGGCTTTTTGAAGCTCATTATATGTGGTTAATATTTTCAGGTCAGGGAAAGGGAGCGGGAAGTGAGGTTGATTAAGACCGACGACGAATCTTTTCACTATAGAAGCCTGGGATGTCACAGTTGAAGACGGCAGACGATTAATAAGGTAATTCGCTGTGGATACGGCTTCGGCCCAAAAGGGTTGAGGAAGACTGGCCGCGTGAAGGAGAGTGCGGGTGAGCTCAATCAGGTGTCTGTGTTTCCTCTTTGCCGTGCCATTCTGTTCGGGAGTGTGGGGGCAGCTGGTTTGATGAGTAATACCCTGTTGGGCAAGGTAATTTCAGAAGTCATGGCTGGTGAATTCGCCTCCGCCATCTGATCGCAAGATTTGAATTCTTGTTTTAAATTTATTATTAGTGAGAGCGCAAAAATGCTGAAATTTAGTAAAAACTTCATCCTTTGAATAGAGTAAGTACAGCCATGTATACCGCGTGTAGTCACCTACAAAAATTACATAAAATCGAAACCCATTAAACGAGTTAGAGGGAGACGGTCCCCATACATCCGAATGGACTAGCTGAAACGATTTATTACACACAGAAAGACTGCGAGAAAAAGACTATTTATGATTTGGGAAATGTTACAAGAGATGCAAATAGTAGAAGGAGAGCCTAAAGAAATCTTCGAGATGCGTTTGGACAGAAGTTGGAGCTTGCGAGTGTGAGGGTGTCCTAGGCGGTCATGCTAAGGGATCTTGGGCGTGCCGACTGTGTGGATAGCTACTTCTTTTTTATTGGAAGGAGCCCGGATGTGATACAGTCCATTGCGAATTGGACCCCGGAGAAGCACCTGATTGTTCTGAAGATTCTTAATAACAAATTCGTTAGCAGTGAATGAAATCGAAACATTATTGTTCGATGTTAAACGAAAAACAGATAAAAGATTGTGGGAGATTGATGGAACATGTAAAATCTTTTTCAGATTGAGCTTACTGTTGGACTCGGGTAAAGGTAGGAGTCCTTGGCCCGAGTTCTGAATAGAGAGGTTGCTCCCATTTGCGATGGACACCGAGTCTAAGCCATTGTAGGGGTTCGAGTGTTGTAGATTCATGGCATCCGCGGTAAGATGAGAAGATGCATGCACCTGATTCCAAGATCCAGTCATTGGTGACTGCGTGTTGCTGTTGTGCCGTAAGCGCCCGCAGATTGGTCGGAGGTGCATAACTTAGGTTGCACCGGTGCCAACAATTGATTGTCAAGTGACCCATCTTCCCGCAAATTTAGCATTGAGACCGCGGATTCTGATTTCTTGTTGGTGCTTGAGAATCTGTAGAAGGTTGCCGCTCTGTGGGCGATGGGTGATAGCTGGGTCTGCCGTTACTTTTGTTTGATTTTCCCCTGTAGTTCGCTGAGCGGTTTGTGAATAATGTCGTAGAATCAGAATGATGACTATCTTGGAGCTGGTGGTACTGTAAATTTATTTCTTTGTTGCTCAACAAATAATATAAGTTGTCAAGATTGATGGGTTGAAGAGATGTTCTAATTACCGTTTTTAACGAGTTGTCATGGCAGTGAGATTGCTCGGATTCGTCGGCTTCCACTGGACAGACGGCCTGACCAGTGAGATGCTCACCGTAGCCATTCTCAGAGAAATGTTGGAACAGTTGGAGCCTCCAGATCTGGTAATTTTTGGTAGTGAGAGTGGTGGGAACAAGATTATTGATGTTGGATATCAAGATTTTGAGATGAGGTGGGATTAGAAGTTCTATTTCTTTGTTGTTAGAGATCGTCGAGGTGACCCGCCGGGAGCCAGCGGATTCTTTTCCTACCATGAGAGATTAAGAAGGCACTATAGAGCTTTTTCGCTCTGATACCATGAGGAAAAGCTAGAGCAAAAGAAGAATCTCCTGAGCGGAGATGGAATGGAGAGAGCAATCAACCAGAGAGAGAGGGAGAGAATAAACTAAAGATTATATTGCATTGTGTATGTTATTACATGGTACAATGATATATATATATATATATATATATAT
>NW_021319486.1:400975-407620 GCF_001605985.2 Dendrobium catenatum
CAAATCATTTTGAATGTATATATAAACAAAAATTCAAAACAAATTATTATATTGCAATTAATAGGTAGAAGTAAAGACAAAATGATGCTGCTTTTTTCACGTTGTGCTCTAATGTGCTCTAAGCAGTAAGGATATTTGTCAAATCATTTAGGATGTAACTAAAAAGTTCAAACGAAATTGAAAAAAATTGGCTAAATATTAAAATTATGAATTAACAAAGTCAAATTTTGGTAATCATGAGTCATTATAATTATGAAATTAATTTATATTTGATACGTCATCAAAAAATTTCTTTGATAGAGCACAAATCTCAGGATATATTCAAGTTGAAAACTTTCAAAATTAAATTCACGATCATCTGAGTTTCAATTTCAACAAACTTATTGTCAAACTAAACATCTAACAACAACAAAATCGATCCAACCCGGGCCCAAATGGGTCCAAATCAAGGGCCCAAACCACATTTGGAAGGATCAAAGAATTATTTGGATGACAAAATATATCCAAATATGGCATGCTAATAAACAAATCGAACGGCTCGAATAAAAAAATCCAACGAGCCTAAGATCGCTAAATTCCGACATCGTTAAGGCCCTTAAACAGTTAAAAAACTCTTTATGATGGGGGAAATCAATACAAGCCATCCGATGGAGCACTCTGAACATGCCCCATTTCTTCTTTATATTTACGGGGTGTGCCACTCATGAAAATTTAAAAATAGACCCCTACTCTCTATATAAAGGAGACCTTTGGCTATAGATCAGAGAGAGCTCTAAAGCCTTAGGAACTCTAGCACCACCGCCCGAGCACCGACCGTCGCCGGACTTCCACCCGGCCCTGACCGCTGTAAGACCTTAGCCCGACCTTCGTCGGACCACCGTCCAGCCGACGACAGCCAATAGACTTCCACCCGGCCGCTGACCGCCGTCGGACGTTAGATCGACAATCGTCGGACAACAGCCTTGCTGCTTACCGCCGCTGGACTTTAGCCCGACCTTCTTCGGACCACCGGTCTGCCAGCCAACTGCTGTCGGGCTTCCACTTGACCGCTGACAGTCGCTCAACTTCCACCCGACCACCGACCGCCGCCGGACTTTAGCCTGACCTTCATCGAACCACCGCTCGGCCGTCGACATCCACCGAACTTCCACCCAGTCGCTGACCGCCACTGAACTTCAGCCTGACAATCGTTGGACCACCGCCTTGCCACTAACCATCACCAGACTATAGCTCAACCTTCGTCGAACCACCACCCATCCACCATCCGCTGTCGGCTTCAACTTGACAACCGACTGCCGCCTGATTTCTATCCGATTCCTGACCATCGTCGGACCACCGCCTTGCCACTAACCATCACCAGACTATAGCTCAACCTTCGTCGAACCACCACCCATCCACCATCCGCTGTCGGCTTCAACTTGACAACCGACTGCCGCCTGATTTCTATCCGATTGCCGACCGTCACCGGACTTTAGTCCGACCTTCGTCAGACCCTCGCCTGGTCGTCGACCGCTGTCAGAATTCTACCCGGCCATAGATCATCTATGGATTTCATCTTTACCATTGTTGGACCACTGCCTAGCTATCGACCGCCATCGGACTTCAGACCGATCATCGTCAAACCACCGTGCGCCTTGCCAACGACTGCCGCCGGACTTCAGCCCGACCTTTATCGCACCACCACACCCGGCCGTCGGACTTCTACCTTATTGCGGACTTCAGCCTGACATTTGTCGGATCACTGTCGAGCATCGCCAAACTTCCACTCAACTTTTGTCGGATCATTCCCTGTCAGCTGAACTTCTGCACGGACGTTGTCGGAGTTCCATGCACACAATCATCTCCAGACCTTTTCCTAACTCTCCAAACTACCGTAATTTGACCTCCTCTAAGTCAAGGGATTGGTTAACCTTTGCAATTCAGTTAAATTTAGTGGAATCTTTTCACCCGGGAGAGGCCCCGTGATTTTCCCTCTTTGGGCTTTCCACGTAAAAAATTAATTGTTTTACTTCTCTCTTTGTTTGTGTGTTGGATATCCGTGCGCGCATTTCTAAGACGAAAAACTTACTAACTCTACCGCCTCGAATATTCTAGTCCGCAACAATATTAAACAATCACTAGGTGCTTAATAAATACTTACTCTTACAACCATAAAATATTCATAACTTGATATAAATAACAATCAAGATAATGAAGGAATCATAGTTGTCTTCTTTTAACTATCGCAACAAAATAAATAACAATCAAAATAACCATTATCACCTCTCCAAAATATTATCTTCTTTGTCAACTTTTAACAATGAAGTCACAAGCTTTATGAAGGATGCATTATCAATGAGAAGTGTTGAAAAGCATAATAAGTTTTATCTTAAAAAAAATTTATTTGATTTCAAGAATTTTCTTTCCATGTCATCTTTCAACTAATACATTTTTACTTTAAAAAGTTTTCTCAGTTGAAGCTAGCTGTTTTCTTTATAAGTTGATGATAGTTTGCTCGCGCATCTATTGGGCAAAGTTCCTATTATAAAAATCTTTCTATAAGAATTATTGGGTAATCTATTAGAACACTTTCTAAAAAAAAGCAATATTACTTAAATGACAAATAAAAAATACGTAAGAGATATCTTTTTTCCATATTGCTTGGTCGGCATATTAAAATAAATTAATAATCCATCAATCAAATACTTTAATTAATCTATACCCATCAGACGTTCTTCCAAGAGTTTTAGGCATAGTAATCCACTCCAGGGATCGCATAATAAAACTTTATATAAACTTTAAAACACCTAAATTAAAAGTACAATTTCATTATCCTCCCAAACAAGTTAAATTATTATATGCAAAGTCCAGACGCAGCTCGCATCTGAACTCCAATGAAATGAAACCATGTGGCTTGTACACATCATGTGTATAACTTATACACAAAATGTGCATAAGGGAAATTTATACTCATCCTGTATACGAGTTGTACACATGATGCATAAAAGCCACGTACAGAACTTCATTTCATTAGAATCTGGATGAAAGCTACACGTCCAGACTCCGCACAAAACAATTTCTCCCCAAACCCAACTTTTCTATTTCTCCATTAACAAACACAGCTCTTTATAGGACATACATTTTTGCCTATATATATTTACCTAATTATATGTATTACAAGACATATCTAATCAAAATTTTCTATCTAAATCAAGTCAATCACATGTATCATAATTAATTTTGTTCCATTTTGCAGACACTTCGATTTCATTGGTTGTACAACACAAATTATTACAATCAAAGAAATAAATTTTTTTTTTTTGAAAAAAAAAAGGTAACTCAATCACTCAAAACACCTTTGGCCTGCTTTATAAAGTGAAAAAATCAAGAGATATTAATGTGATTGATATTCTAGGCAACCTGTCTAAAAATAAATAGAAATAATAATTTGTAACTGACATTTTATTTATTTATAACAAATTTATGAAAATAGATAAAAGAAAGTATAAGTGTCTTTTGCATCTACTTTAAATAATAATAAAAAAAAGCTCATTAAAAATTGATTGTATAATAATTCATTTATTTGATTGTTGGTGGCTTGAAAAAATTGGAATAGCGTCATAGTGGATGATGACTTTAAATTTATCTTCGAGAATGGATTGAATGCAGTGAGGATTCTAGTTGAGTAGTGGGTACGATTTGAGCAAACCCACATCGATCTTTTGGTCGTAGATCCTTGACAAGTATTAGATAATGCCTTTTCCTAGGAAGAATAAACATATAATGTTCTTAAATTTCTGAACATTATCTAATAGTGCCTCTTACAATATAAAATCTATGAACCGAGATATTTGTTGTAAGTGGTGGAGCTGTGAGCTGACTGATCACCTTTCTTATAATAGCTTATCAAACATTGTGCATCAGTTATCATGGACTACAACAATAGGGGTTGGATTGATGATAACAACAATCAATCAGTTATGGTGGTTGACTTCCTATCATCTAGGCATGTTAGCTTTTGTTTCGATCTTTGGTCTTATATATATTAGAATGAACTTAGCATATTTACATTAACTCATTATTCTATGTGCAGATATGCAAATAGAACAGGCCTTTATGCAATTCTGTTAATCGATGAACCTAGCTCCTGGAGTTACACTAGAAAGCTTGAAGAAGTACTACAAGGCTAGTTATGACATAGTCAGGAAGTACTGCGCAATGTGCATGCATGTGATCATGTCGAATAGCTTGTCGATTGATGATCACATGAGTTCATTCAATTCGAATGGCTTCTTCGTCTCTGTTATTGATGCCCATTTTGCTATAAGCTCTTCTCAAGAATTGGCGAGGACATGACAGTAAAGTAAAATATCAACCATGTAAATAATGATCTTGTTTCTACTCTTAATTCTCTGACGATTTCTAATGGGCCTTCTATCTTTGTTGGTGCATCAAGTTTTAGGTTTCGTTTGGGACAGCTTTCTTATTGTTTCTTAAAGCAGCTTTTTTGTATAAACTTTTTAATTTTTAAACTAAAAAGTTGCTTTAAGAAGCAATAAAAAGCTGTCTCAAACAAAACATTAATATAATAATTCTCCTTCTTTCAACAACATTGAAAGATTTGACAATAATTTTATGATTATATAAAAAAAATGATATTCTACTCATAAATGCAATGCATTTTAATTAAAAAATTGTAAATACATAATAATTAAATATTTTATGCTTGATAACAAAATACATAATAATTATCCCTCTATTTAATGTTAAAAGTAACCATTACAACTTAGTTAGACATTATGAATTTAAAAAAAATTATATTTGTTGCGGGCTAGAATATACGCGACGATAGAGTTAGAGTCCCACATCTTAGCGTTGCACGGATATCCAGATCAAATACAAAGAACACAGATTATTTATGTGGAAAACCCTGGAAAAGGGAAAAAAAACGGGACCTAGCCCAGTTGAAAGTGATTCTACTAGAATTCGAGTAAGTTATAACGGGTTGACTCATCCTTGAGGGTGATCATATTACAAATGTTTTCTGTAAAGTTAAAATCTAATGACAAACAAAGATGCTAGTCCGATGTCTCTTGGTGGTCTAGTAGAATTCCGAGCCTCAGGTGGCGGTCTGGTAGAAGTTTGGGCATCAGGTGGTGGTCCGGCGGAGTGAGGGCCTCAAGTGACGGTCCGATGGAGGTGAGGACCTCAAGTGGTAGTCCAATTGAGGTGAGGGCCTGATGTGGTGGTCTGGCAGAGGTGAGAGAGTCAAGTGATTGTCTGATGGAGCAACGACGTCAAGCGGTGAACTAGCAGAAGTGAGGGCCTCATGTGGTGGCCCGGTAGAGCTCAGGGCCTCAAGTGGTGATCCAACAGAGTTCAAAGCCTCAGGTGGTTGGCCGTCAGAGCTCAAGGTCTTAGATGGTGGTCTAGAAGAACTCAGGGCCTCAGTTGGTGGTCTGGTGAAGCTCAGGGCCTTAAGTGGCAGTCCGGCGGAGGTGGGGGTCTCAAGTGGTGATCCGGTAGAGTTCATGTCCTTAAGTGGTGGTCCACCAATGGTGAGGGCCTCAAGTTGTGGTTCAAAGTAGCTCAGGGCCTCAGGTGGTGGTCCGGCGGAGCTCAAGGCCTCAGGTGGTGGTCCGGCGGAACTTAGGGCCTCAGAAGGTGGTCAAGGAGGAGTAAGGAGGCAAGAGCGATCTTCAATCTCTCTCTTGAATCATTTGGATTTGGTTCCTTTTTCAAGAGGGAGGAGGGGTCTATTTATATATTTTATAGAGTGGCATGGCCCGTAAATAGGAGGAGGATCAAGGGAAAATAGGGAGTGGTTTGGATGGAAGATCGATGTTGAATCCCTTGATCGTGGAATGTTCATTAGACATTTGAAGGTCTTAATGATGTTGGAATTCTACAATCTTGGGCTCGTTATATTTGTTTTCTCGAGCAGCTCAATTCAATTATAAACATGTCATGTTTTCAAATAGTTTGATAATCCAAATTGTGGTTTGAACCTTCCAATAGCTCTTCAGGTCATCGATTCAGACTCATTTGGGCTCGAATTGAGTTAAATTTTGGGTCGTTGGGTTCATATTTTTGAGGTGTTCAGTTTGACTATAAGTTTGCTGAAATTGGAGATTAGATAGTCCCAATTTTAGTTTTGGAAGTTTCCAATTTGATTTTGCATTGAGAATCATGCCCGATCAAGATAATTTTTTGATGATGTATCATTTGACCCCCTATTTTTGGATGTCGAAGCTTCAGAAGTCCAAAATTACGTGTCCTAGGCTTTGGAGAATTTTTTGTGCAATTTGAAATTTTGGAATAATCCAATCTTAGGCATAGAGGTCTCGAATGGCTTCAAAAGTGGAAAAATTGAGTTTTCAACATAAAAAATGGGCCCTAGGGACCCCAAGTACGCCTGATTTGACCTTACTGGGCCCAAAATCAGGCCCAAAAATGAGACGGGATGGACACGCCTCCTTCGACCACTGTCGGAGTTCGCCGTGCCACCACCCTGCACCTGCACGCCTACTCGGCTGCCCGAGCACCTGCCCGGCCTGCTCAAGTGCCCATGTGCCGTTGCTCCTACCTGTGCTGCCCGGCGCTGTCACGTGCTACCCACTCTTTTAGTGCGGGCATGGCTGATGCGACCAAGCAGCCCGCCCGAAC
>NW_021319486.1:408240-451497 GCF_001605985.2 Dendrobium catenatum
CCTTTCCCCCCCGCCCTGCATAGGCAACATCCCCTGTCCAGGCAAGGGGCCCCTCTCTACAAGAAGAAGATTTCTCCCCCTTCTTTTTCTCTCCCTCATGCTGAGGCATTCCCCTTAGTCATGTTCATGTAGTATCCCTTGTGCAGGTCTATAGCTTTTCACTGATTATAAAATTTCTTCCTCCTTCTTCGAGAGATTCTACGAAGGTTCGATGTTAGTCGATGATCCCTTGTGCAGGTCTATGGCTTTTCACTGAGTAGAAATTTCCTCCTCCTTCTTCGAGAGATTCTACGGAGGTTCGATGTTAGTCGATGGAAGTATGGTAACAGGCGAAAGACCAATGCGGGAAGAGATCGGTGATAGGCAAAAATTTGGAGTTGGGTAGAAGCCTAAAAAATGTTTGGTGATGGGTAGTAATTCAATGTCGGGTAAAGATCTGAAGTGAGGGAGAAGTTCGGTGACGGGCAGAAGTCCGACAACGGGTAGTACTTCAGTGTCAGGTAGAAGTCCGATGATAGTCTGGTGACGGAAAGAAATCTGACAGGTAGAAATTTAACATCATTAACCTATATAAAAGAGGTTGAGAGGATCCACCAATGATATAAGACCTATCCGAGGTTTTATGTCAGTGTACTGCTCGATGAAGTTAACCTGTTTGAAAGAGATCGAAAGAATTCACCAAGGATGTCTGGCCTATTTGTGGTTGTATGTCAAAGCACTGCTAGATGAAATTAAACTATGTAGAAGATGTTAAGAGAATTCATCAATGATGTAAGACCTATCCGAGGTTATATTTCAAAGCCTTGGTCGATGACATTAACCTGTATGGAAGAGGTCGAGAGAATCCATCAAGGATGTAAAACCTATTCGAGATTGTATGTCAGAGCCTTGCTCTATGGCATTAACCTGTATGAAAGATGTCGAGAGAATCCACCAAGGATGTAAGACTTATCTAAGGTTGTATGTAAAAGCCTTACTCGATGACGTTAACATGTTTGGAAGAAGTCGAGAGAATCCACCAAGGATATAAGACCTATCCAAGGTCGTTTGTTAGAGCCTTGCTCAATGGTTTTAGCCTGTATGGAAGAGATCGAGAGAATCCACTAAGGATGTAAGATCTATTTGAGTTTGTATGTCGGAGCCTTGGTCGATTTTGTTAACTTGTGTGGAAGAGGTCAAGAGAATCCACCAAGGATATAAGACCTATCCGAGGTTATATGTCAGATCATTGCTCAATGACGTTAACTTATGTGGAAGAGGTCATATTAAATACCCCTCAGATTGATAATCCAGTAACTGTGATATATTATAAATTGTCTATTTCTTGAATGATGGATAAAGAGATTATATTAATCGGTAGTTTTTTATTGTTAATTTTTATTTATTTTTTAAATAAAGAGACAATATTAGAGTGGAGTGAACCACAAATTACTATATAATGTAAGACAATACAACAAGTCCTTAGTATGACTTAGGGATATAAGAATTACATTATACTAAACACATAAGATTATACGTATAGGGACAACACAATATTTAACTTGAGAGAAAATACTAGGGGCATTAGACTGACACCCATTTAAATATTCAACATAAAAGAGACATGACGAAAGAAGATGAGTAGTATTACTAAAATAAATGTACAAACTGTATGGTCAATTAATCTTACCAACCACTTGAATATTATTTAATGGTTGTCTTTATTATTATTTATTTTGCCCCCCAGTAGGACCAGCTTCATCCCGAGCATGTGAGTTTTGGATGAATTGCCGGATATATCCTTATCGGATCAGCCTCTCATTCTCATCCTTGAGTTGTTTGCAAGCTTCAGTAGTGTGCTTACGACTACAATGAAAATGAAAATATTAGTCCTAATTTCTTGTATTTGGCTTTAAGGGATTAAGACACTTAATATTTTCTTGATCTCGAATGACCATCAGTAAATTTATTCGAGATGCATTGAGAGGTGTATACTCTTCTTCTTGTTGAAACTCCTGTCATGACAAGGGAGATCTAGGAGGCGAGCTAATCTTTCCTTATTTCTTTTACTTTGAGAATGTGTTATCCATTATAGGAACATTCTTACACTTTCTAGAAGATTGCTCAAATTACCTCCTATGAGCATTGATGGCTTTGTCTGTTAATATTTATGCCTCCACATGATGGATCAGTTCGACATACACATTAATTATGTCACGCATAAGCGATGAATAAAAAGGCCAAGGGAAGAGGCATCCAAGAAAAAACTCCTCTCAATAGTTCAAGATCTACTCCTGAAATTTGTTGAACCTCAGTTAAATTTTTTTGGAAATACTCTCTAAATGATTCTCCTTCATTCTGGATAATCCCAAAGAAGAATCTTTAATAATTCTTAGATTGGCAACAAATTATTTGACGAACAACTTGGCTAATTTAACAAAGGTGGGGATCATTCCAGCTAGAACTTACTAGAATCACATTTATGCTTGTCCCTAGAGGGTGGCAGGAAAAACCTGGTATAAGAGCACATCTGATGCTTGTTGGATATTCATGATTGTCTTGTAGTAATCGATATGCTTGTACGGGTCAAATGTCTAATCATGGGAATCAATACTCGGTAGTTTAAATCCTATTGGAATGGGGAATTAAATGATAGCTTCGGCCATGGGTGATGACTCATGGAAGTCCTACTAATGATGAGATTGTCTTATACCTCCTATGGGGAACACTTCTCGGACCAGCCTTTGCAATTCATGATGTAGGGCATTACATGAGAGTTTAGCAATCCATTTCGTGCTAAGTCCTCAGGGATATCTGGAGGAATGCAAGGGTAGTGACATATGCATGAAGGATGGGTAGAGCTTGCTGTGTTAGCAAGTTCACTGTCTTGATGTGTCAGAGGCACATTCTTGGTAGAGGAAGGGGAATCTTGACATAAAGGTGTTCAGGTTGAACATTTTTGAGCTCTGGTTGATCACGAGGGAGAAGAATATCTTCTTCTAGTGCCAGCGCTGGTCGTTGAGTCTCTTGCAGGAGTTGAAGGATCTCATTATGAGATTCTTCCATCTTTTTGATGCGGTATTCCAAGGAAGGTCCTGAAATTCATTCTCCAGCAGCATTTTGCCTCCATGATAAAAAGTGATGGATACTTGGCACCCATGAGTCATAAACTGATTCCTCAATTGGTGTGAGTTAGAGTGAGAGGCTCCCAAGATGTGATATCTTCGCCTGTTGGCCATTGAAGTGGTGCTTAGGATAGGCGGATTGAGTTTCCAACCAACATCACCAAATTATTATGGGCTAGAATATATGTAATTATAGAATTAGAGTCATATATCTTAGCATTACATGGATATTCATCTCACACATAAAGAACACAAGATTTTTTATGTAGAAAATCTTGGAAAGGAGAAAACCTATGGGGCCTAGCCCAGTTCAAAGTGATTCCACTAGAATTCGAGTAGGTTACAACGGGCTAACTCAACCTAAAGTGCGATCATATTATAAATGTCGACTATTAAGTTAAAATATAGTGACAAACAAGGATGCTAATACGACATCACTAGATGGTCTAACAAAATTCTGGGCCTCAAGTGGCGGTCCGGTAGAAGTCTGGATGTTAGGTGGTGGCCCGACAGAACTCGGAGCCTTAAGGGATGATCTAGCAGAAGTGAGGGCCTCAAGTGGTGGTCAGCAGAAGTAAAGGCCTAAAGTAGTGTTTTGATAGAGCTCAGGTCCTCAAGTGGTGGTCTGGTAGAGTTTAGGGCCTCATGAAGTGGTCCAGTGGAGGTAAGGGCCTCAAGTGGTGGTCCAGCATAGCTGAGGCCCTTAAGTGGTGGTTTGGTGGAGCTTAGGGCCTCAAGTGGTGGCTCGGTGGAGTTGAGGGTGATGGTATAAAAGAGATGAAGGCCTTATGTGGTGGTCCAACAGAGCTCAGGGCCTCAAGTGGTGGTCTAGTAGAGTTGTGGGCCTCAAGTGGTAATCCGGTGGAGGTGAGGGCCTCAAGTGGTGGTTTGGTGGAGCTCAGGGCCTCAAATGGTAGTCCGACATAGGGAGGGCCTCAAGTGGTGGTTTGACGGAGGTGAGGGTCTCAAGTGGTGGTCTAGCAGAACAACGACATCAGGCGGTGGTCCAGTAAAAGTTAGGGTCTCAAGTGGTGGTCCAGTAGAGCTCAGTGCCTCAAGTGGTGGTCCGACATAGTTTATGGCCTAAAGTGTCTATCTGGCCGAGGAACAATGGTAGATATGAGGGCACCAAGTGGTGGTTTGGTGGAGATGAGGGCTTGAAGTGATTGTCCGACAGAGGTGAGGGCCTCAAGTGGTGGTCCAGTGGAGAAACAACGTCAGACGGTGGTCTGGTGGAAGTGAGGGCCGTAAGTGGTGGTTTGGCAGATCTTAGGGCCTCAAGTGATGGTCCAGCAGAGTTCAAGGCTTCATGTGGTGGCTCGATGGATATCCTGGTCTCAGGTGGTGATCCGGCGGAACTTAGGGCCTTAGGTGGTGGTTGGGTGGAGCTCAGGGCCTCAAGTGGTGGTCCGGCGGAGCTCTGGGCCTCAAGTGGTTGTCCGACGGAATTCAGGATCACAAGTGGTGGTCCAGCAGAGCTGAGGGTCTCAAGTGGTGGTCCGATAGAGCTGAGAGCCTCAGGTGGTGGTCCAGTAGAACTCAGAGCCTCAGGTGGTGGTCCGGTAGAACTCAGGGCCTCAGGTTGTGTTTAAGGAGGAGCAAGGAGGCAAGAGTGTTCTTCGATCTTTCTCTTGAGTCCTTTGGCTTTAATTCCTTTTTCAAGAGGGATGAGGGGTCTATTTATAGATTTTATAGAGTGGCATGGCTTGTAAAAATGAGGAGGCTCAAGGGAAAATGGGGAGTGGTTTCGATGGACGACCGATGTTGAATCCCTTGATCATGGACCGTTTGTTAGACGTTTGAAGATTTTCTCGGATCCAAAAAAATGCTTTTTCATCAAAAAGATGGGGAAAAAGCAAACAGTTTCATTTTTCAGTCCGGGGGCTGAATCGGCTCATACAAGGGCCCCAGTGATCCCCATATGTTCTAACATTCAAGTAGGAAAAGGGAAAATAGGTCAGTAGGGTAATAATGTCAAAAATATGCGATCTTGGGCTTGTTGGATTTTTCTCGTCGAGTCGCTCAATTTGACTATAAGCATGTCACATTTGAAACCCATTTGGTAATCCAAATTATTGTTTGAACCTTCCAACAGAGTTTCAGGTCCTCGATTCATACCCATTTGGGCTTGGATTAAGTCAAATTTGGTGTCGTTGGGTTCATATTTAAGAGACATTCAGTTCGACTATAAGTTTGTTGAAATCGGAGATTGGATGGTCCCAATGTTAATTTTGGAAGTTTCCAACTTGATTTTGCCTCGAGATTCGTGCTTGATGAAGATAATCTTTTGATTATGTATCAATATTTAAGATAAATCAAGCATTCTAAGAATGTGAGATAAAAGCCTACATCCATACAGGTAGAAATATATAAATGTTAAACATGTGTATAGTTGAATTGTATACCACTAAAACAAATTTTGTTTTACATGAAGTGAGAAAATAATATTTGAATGCTATAAAAAATAAAAAACTATTGATCTTGAAATTTATTTGAGTTTAATTCAAAACTAATATATAAATTGTCTGAAGGCATAACTTAAATGATTATTTCATAAATTAATTCAAATCATGCTTATGAAGTTTATTTTGTATAATCCATACCTTTATTATCATGCCCTCATTAATCATAGATAAAGTCATAATTATGATGAATAGATATGAGATTTGCTAAAAAGTTTAATTAGTACTATCAAGATTTTATTTGGGATGACTTTCTTATTTCTTCTTAAAGCACCTTTTTAGTACCAAATTTTTAATATTTGTACTAAAAAGCTATTTTAAGAAGCTGTAAGAAAGTCTTTTCTAATGAAGCCTAATATTCAATCCAAGTAAATTTTGTAAATGCCTTTAGGAATAGAAATATGTGATTATGGTTTGATTAAGCACATGGGTGTCCTAAAAGCACAAACATAAGCGGCATGTCAAAATTTATTAAAATAAGTACATTATATTTTTGGCAAGGCATGCATAAAAGATTTAACTAGTTTACAACTATGCTTGCTATGTGTATCTTTAGCAATGCGAACTTTAGTCAAACTTGATCAACATAATGCAATCTTGACCTATGACCCTTAACCAATATGATAACCAAGTTAGAATCCTATGAACATTATATGATAAAAACATTCTAAAAATAAAGTTCTATAAATTTCATATCAAATAAGGAATAAAAAAAGAATTGGGATAACAATCAAATTCATCATACTACAATAAACTTAAAGTCCCTACCTAAAATGTGCATCTCTCTCTCTCTCTCTCTCTCTCTCTCTCTCTCTCTCTCTCTCTCTCTCTTTCTTGTGTGTGGATTGAAACAACTTTAGAATAAGGATTAGAAGAGTTATGCAATTTTACATGAAGGAAGGTATGCCATTATTCTTGGTTAAATCTTATTGATGCATCCACTGTCTAAAACACATGGAGTTTATTCTTGTGCTCTACATTAAGAGAAAAAAGAGAAAATTTTAGTAGAGCATGAAAACATTAATCTTCATAGAAGCATATTATAGTATTAATATGACTCAAGTTTATCTAAAACAAAAGAAGCTTCATCATTGCTCTTATTATAACTGTAATCATCATAGAATTTAAAAATGGTACTACTAATATGGTTTTATTGTTATGATTGGTCCAACTTTAGGTTTATAGTTTTGTAGGTGCATTTTATCCAATAAAGTCTCTATATATAGAGAAGCTATAATATGTTTTATTTGAAGCAAAGCAAATTTAGTTTTTTTTTTTTTTTTGAAACAACTAATATATTCCCTTTGCCTCACTCTCTTCCTCTCCTCCAACAAGTTGAAGAGTAACTTCATCTTCCACCCAAGAAGATCCAATAAGTAGTATTAGAGCTAGGTGGAGGTGGAGGAAGGCTCATGTCTAAAGAAAAAAAAAGAAAGAAAGAGAGGATGTGGGAAGGGCGGCTGTGGATCACATGGGCAAGTTTGATCAAAGTGGACTAGGTGTGCGGTCGAAGGCTAACCGCAAGGAGGCAGCCATGCAGGTTTCAGATCAAGCCGAAGGTGAAGACGACTGTGCATGTTTTGGATCATGCCAAAGGGGCAGGCAAATCCACACGGGTGGACACACTTGGGTACACGCAGGAAGTTTTACGCGCAAGGTGCAGAGAGCATGGTGTGCAGGCTAGTTGGAAACAGTAGGACTGGTGTACAAACTAGCTAGGTGCAGCAGGATCCCATGCAAAAATGGAAGGAAGGAGTGCTCGGGATCAAAGAGGCGGTGTGCTGTGCTTTCCTTGGTCATGAGTCGAGTGGCATAGAAGGTAGAGGTGGATCCTAAAATGCGTGGGAGGCTTCCACATTAGTAATTTTTCGTGTTATTTACTAGGAGTGCAAGAAGATCAGGGTTGCAATTTTTTTGGCTTGGGTGCAGTTCTTTCGTTCGAGTTTTGATTACAATTCTTGATAAAGTTTCTAGATCTTTTTGTGGAAGAGCATTTGCAGCTATTATTCATAGTCATACCGATATAAAAATTCAAAATTAATAATTTATTGGTGAAAATAATTTCAGTTTATGATGAATATGTTGAAACTCGTTCACTATGAATTAGGTTGTTAAACTTAAGTTTATGTCCCAAGGCTATCAAAGAGGGGGGGGGGGGGTAAATTGGTAATTTAAAAAATTATCCCTCTTAAGTATATTTAACCAAAAATAAACTTTAATGGATTTTTAGAAAAAGTTTTTCAACCACAATTTTTAGAATAGAAAAATGCAGAAAATAAAAAGCAGTAAAAATAAAAGACACAAGATTTATAGTGGTTCGGTCTAAACCAGACCTACATCCACTCCCCCGATGAACCCTCCGAGTAATGCACTAATACCAATAGTGTCTCTCCTTTTGCACCCACAGTAAGGCAGAGAAGCCTTTACAAACACTCTTTCCACCACTACCCAGTGCGACAGAGAACCGTCGTACTTTTACACTATCCCCAGTGTTGGCAGAGAACCGTCCATCCTTTCACACTCTCCTAGTGTGGGCAGAGAACCCTTAGTCCTTTCACACTCTCCTAGTGTGAGCAGAGAACCCTTCGGATGTTCACACTTCTCCTAGTGTGGGCAGAGAACCCTCCGTCCTTTCACACTCCCCTAGTGTCGGCAGAGAACCAGATCTCCTTGACAGATCTCCTCACAAGAAATCTAGAAGGAAGAAAGAAAAGAGTGAAGTAACCACAAATCACAAGTAGAGATTCTTACCTTTGAACACCAAATGAAGCCTTCACGCTCCAATGGTAGGAATCCTCCTTTGAATGCTCTCTCACACTCTCTCCTTGACTCTTCTTCTAATAGGTACGAAGATCAATGAGCAAAAAGATTGGGTGGTAGTAAAAATTGGACCTCATATAGGAGAGACAAGAAAAATTGTCCAAAACTGCAAAATTTTCAAGTTAACACGTAATGGATCGTCCCCGTACGATCATGGATCGTCCCGGACGATTTTACTTAAAGTGTTAGAAACGATCGTAATGAATATTGGTATGAATTGTGTTTGTACAAGATTATCATCCCGTATGAACTATGTTTGTCTGGACGATCAATTATTCCATAGGTCGGTTCCCAAAAAGTGTAGAACGTCACCAGAATGTGAAGTGTTGATTCACTTTGTCTCGGGACGATCAGGACTTCGTCCAGACGAAATTTTTACAGAGGATAACTCATCTTGGCACGATTATAAATTTCATTTAAACAAAATTTTTACAGAGAAGAATTCGTCTTGGGATGATTTGGATTTTGTCTGGACGAAATTCTTACAGAGACCAAGTCGTCCTGGCACGATTATAGATTTCATCTGAACGAATTTTTTACAGAGCCTAAATCCTCCTGGGATGAAAATAATTTCGTCCTGGATGATCAGGACTTAAAAAATTTTCTCAATTCTAGATCATTACATTGCTCTTACGAGGCGATAACTTACCTGATCGTCCTTTATGAACTAAGTTCGTCCCGTATGATCAGTACAACTTTTGTAAAATCTCCTTATGTGTGTGTGTGTGTGTTTTTATTCACTCAATTACAATCACTCCCTCTCAATTTAAAGAACAATTTAAAGCTTCAATTTATAAAGGATTGTATGCTGAATTTGATTTGAAGTCTTCATGGTTTGGAGTTTGATTTTCCTGAAATGTTAGTACACACAAGAGCAAAAACAATTCTTCCAAAAAGTGTTAGGAGATAACTACACATAAAATAATAATATTTGGAATCATCAAAAATCATATAAGTTGCATGAATGTAAAACATGCTAATAGCAACTCTCTTAACAATCTCCCCCTTTTTTATGATGGCAAAATAATTATTGTTTATAGGATTTCAAATTCAAAGATTCTCCTAAACTCCCCCTAAATTGATGAATGTGAAAAATAAGGAGGCATTAATTCAAAATTTTTATTTTTCAAAAATTTTATACAAAATAAGAAACACACAACTACAAAAAATGACAAACATAACTTCATAAAAGAACCATCGAAAAACAAACAACAATTTCTCCCCCTTTTTTACAACAGCAAAAAGTGAAGAAGAAAAGGAAGCTTGAAATGTAAGCAGTAGTATGAAATTTATTTGATAATTTAACCTTGAAAGTGATTGAAATAAGGTATGCAAATAAAATTAAAACATTAGATAAATCATAGAATTTCATATAATTTAAGAAGTGATATAACATAGATAATAAAAAGAATTTATCAAAGACATGAGTCAATTTAGACATTAAGATAAAGAAAATCATTGCACTAAGGATGAATAAAAAATTTTATATTTCAAATTTCAATGTCAAATATATATGAACATAAGATCAATTTGAATTAAGAGATTAAAAGAGTCTGGAAAGAAGTAACTACCACATGTGGCGCTTTGCGCATCTTTTTCAAATTTATGGCACATTTTTGTGCATCTTTTTTTACTTTGGGCTTATTTTGTGCCTCTTTTTGTCATTGCGAACTTTTGCATATTCCTTTTGATTTTTGTAGATTTGTACAATTTTCAAGAGTAATTGAATTCTTTCCAAAATCAATAATATAAAATTTCAAATTTTTCTAAGTGCATATATATTATTTGAAAAGTGAAATACAAAATAAGAAAAATATCTAAATTGCAATAATAATATTAAAATTAATGTAGTCTAAATGAGAGACATGTAATTGAAAATCCTAATAATATCAAGTTATAAGCATCACTTAAATTTAGAATAATTATATTTTCTAATGAAATTAATTTTAATTTACAATTTTGGGTAAAGAACTATTAAGATTAAAAAATCTAATAATATTCATAATTACTAACACACATTTAAAAAAATAATTCAAAGCTAAAGCAAAAAAAAAAAAGTGATATCAATTAAGGATTCTACAATCACAACTAGATATCAATACAAAACATCTTAGAAAAAAGATACAATCAACACAAACAAACTACAAAAAGACACAATAAACAACTACAACAATCACTGAGGACCCTGATCTGAAGGAGGAGGAGGAGGAACACTACCAAAAAAGTTATAGTATGAACTTAATAACATCACATTGGTGTTAATTTCATTCATCTGCTCTTTCATGAAACCAATGTCACTTTGTTGCTGCTGAAATTGAGCCTCAATATGATCAAAGCGTTGATCAAAATGAGTCTCTAGTCGATCAAATATTTCAACCAAATTCTGATAATTTGGTTCATTAGTAGGAGCAGGTTCATCTTCAGCCTCTTCTTTTGTATCATTAACATGTGATTTACCTTTTTTTTCCTTGAAGATTGCTCTAAATGATGCATCATTGTAGTAGAGCGGTTCTTCATACTCTTGATCATGATGCACTAAGTTGTATTTCTTTTTCAAGACAGGTAACTAAGTGACCTAAAGCAATATTTCTTTTACTTTTCTGTTCTGCATGGCCAATTTTAGAAAGCCCATAAAGGAAGTCAAGGATAAGTTGGCTTCATCTATAGGCTTTTTGGACTTGATTAAAAAAGTCACTATAGAGAGAAGCGGGGTAATATTTATTCTATCACCAGCTTTTGGAATGATTGAAGTTCTAAGAACGTGCTGGATGATGCGTGCATTTCTGACAAGAACAGATACCATAGCCACATATTCATCTTTTCCATTTCCTCTAATCACCCTATTGATTTCATACCATTTATATGTATCATTGGTGATTAAGGTATGAAATCTACCTCCCTCAGTCCTTAAATTTAGAAAAGCTCCTAAGTAGTGTTTAGTGATTTCAACTTTTTATTTGAAAACAAAGGAGCGAATCATAGAGTGGTCAGAATTGATGGACATATTGGCTAAAAAATAGTGGAAGGTTTCTTTGTTATAAAGGTGGACGAGAGTAAGGATAAAGTGAAATTGAGTTGAAGAAAATAAAGGCATTACCTGAAAGGTAATGTCTTCTTGAATTAAGATTTGAGAAGGAGTGATTTTTGCAGAAGCAAATCTTGGGAAGGAATCCTCATTTGCTTTGGATAATAAATTTTTGGAGGAATTCCTATGTGGTTTCTTTGCTAATACCTTTTGACGCTTGCTAGAGCTGGCCATTTGAGAATGATCTAGAATTAGAAAGGGTTTGAAAGTGATGTTTAGCGTGTGACAATTGAGTTAAAAAGCCCGCCTATTTATTGCAAACGACTTGTTCGTACCAGACAAAAAATTTTTTGTCCTGTACGAAATATCATTCGTCCTATATGAAAAAATTTGTACAGACGATTCAATCCATCCAAAATGAAACGGTTTTTCGTAATCAATGTGACTTACGAAGCAACCTTTTATACAGACTTTTGACCAGTCTAACGTACAGACAAACACGTGTTCATCCTGGATGATCGAAAATAATGATCATTTTTATGGCAGTTAAAATCGTCCCCTACATCAAACTGACATGTGTTCGTCCGGACGAACCAAAAGTTCATACGTACGAAGTTAGCATTTAAAACTACCTTATTCATTCATGTTCAATTCAATCATCCCGTCTTTTGAAAAACAAATCATCCTAGTCGATCATGTTGATCGTATAGACGAAGTGACTAATAAACTCTGAAAACTGCACGCAAAAGGTTCAAAAATCTGACATTTTTTGACACAATACACAAATCATCCTGTACGAAAATATTTCATCCCGGACGATGATGAATTTTAAAAATTTTGATTTTTGCACTCAAAACAAATACTAGAAGTTAAAAACACAAAAAAATACCAAAAACAACGATGAAACACAGATTCTAAAAAAAAGAAAATCACACAAACAAAATCATAAACACATAAAAACATTTAATTAATAAACAAATATCAATGTTGCAAGTATATTTTTATTTAAGCATTTAAATCAATCACACCAAGCCTTATTCTTAATGCACTGAAGGTATCAAAGGCGAAAGGTTTTGTAAAAATGTCTGCAAGTTGATTTTTAGTTGTAACATGAATGAGTTCAATTTCTCTCTTGGATACATGATCCCTTATGAAATGATGCCTTATGTCTATGTGTTTGGTTCTTGAATGTTGAATAGGATTTTTAGAAATGCAGATAGCACTAGTATTATCACAAGAAATTGGTATAGTGCCTATAGTTAATCCTAAATCAATCAGCTGTTGTTTCAACCAAAGTACTTGTGCCACACAACTTCCTAATACAATGTATTCAGCTTCAGCAGTAGATAGGGCTACTGAATTTTGTTTACTACTAGACCTTAGCATTGTTCATTTCATACTTTTTGAGGATGTACTTAACATATTTTGACTGACTTAAAAATGTATCTTCCTCAATTTGCTTAATGCTAAAGCCTAGAAAGTAACTTAAGTCTCCCATTAGACTCATCTCAAATTCACTACTCATTGTTTTAGAAAAATTATTACAAAGATTTTTATTTGAAGATAAAAAAATGGTATCATCCATATAAATTTAAACAATGAGTATATCCTTTCCAAATTTCTTCAAAAAGAGAGTTGTATCCACACTTCCTTTTTCAAAAAATCTTTCAAGTAGGAAGGTGCTCAACCTCTCATACCAAGCCCTAGGTGCCTATTTTAATCCATATAATACCTTTTTTAACTTAAAAACATGATTTGGGTATTTAGAATTTTTAAAACCTGGAGGTTGTTCTACAAAAATATCCTCTTCAATTACCCCATTTAGAAAGACACTTTTCACATCCATTTGAAACAATTTAAAACCTCTAAAATAGGCAAAGGCTAGCAAAACCCTAATTGCTTCAAGTCTAGCTACAGGGGCAAAAGTTTCCTCAAAATCAATCCCTTCAATTTGATTATACCCCTTAGTAACTAATCTAGCCTTATTTCTAATGACTACTCATGAGTCATTCATTTTGTTTTTGAATACCCACTTAGTTCTAACAACACTTTGATCTTTTGGCCTTGAAGTTAATTCCCAAACTTTATTTCTTACAAATTGATTCAACTCTTCTTGCATGGCCAATATCCAAAATTCATCAGAAAGTGCTTGATCAATATTAGTGGGTTATATAGTTGAAATGAAGGCTGAATGATTGACTTCCTTGTTTAATCCACGCTTATTTCTTACACCCTCACTAGGTTCACCTATAATTAAATTCCTTGGGTGATTTTTAGAAAATCTCAAATCTCTAGGCAAAAGTTTATTCTATCAATCTTTTGGGAGTTATCCTCAATCTCATCTTCAATAACATTTGGCTCTTTCAAATTTTCCAATTCATCAAACACAACATGTGTGGTCTCCTCAATAACCAAAGTTCTTTTATTGAATACCCTATAAGATTTTCCAACACTTGAGTATCCAACAAAGATTCCTTCATCTGATTTTGGATCAAATTTTCCTAAGGCAGATTTTCCATTATTATGAATGAACACCTTGCAACCAAAAACATGCAAATGAGACAAATTAGGTGTTCAATCTTTTAGCAACACATAGGGTGTTTTATTTAATTTAGATCTTACATTCACCCTATTCAAAACATAACATGCAGTGCTAACCGCCTCGGCCCAAAAATATTTAGGAAGTGAGTATTCTGCCAACATTGCTCGGGCGGCTTCTTTTAATGTTCTGTTTTTCCTTTTGACTACCACATTCTGCTGAGGGGTTCTAGGTGCAGAAAAGTTGTGATCAATTCCTTTCTCCTTACAAAAATATTCAAATCATTCATTCTCAAATTCTCCTCCATGATCACTTTGTATAGAAATAATTTCACACCCTAATTTCCTTTGAATCCAAGTAAAAAAATTTTTAAATTCCCCAAATGATTCACTCTTATGAAATAGAAATCTAACCCAAGTGAATCTTGAGTAATCATCCATAATAACAAATCCGTATACCTTCCCTCCTAGACTTGCAGTTCCAACTGGTCCAAAAAAATCCATGTGTAAAATTTCTAATGGTTTACTAGGCCTAAGATCCTTATTGGACTGAAAAGAGGACTTCACCTACTTTCCTAATTGACATGTATCACAAAGGTGGTCCTTAGTAAAGTATAGTTTTGGTATACCTCTTACTAAGTTCTTTTGGGTAATTCTCCTAAGATTTTTCATGCTAGAATGGCAAAGTCTCCTTTGCCAAAGCCATGACTCATCAGAAACAGATTTTAAACAAAAAGCAGTAGGAGAATGAATGGAATTTAATTCTAGCATATAAATATTGTTTATCCTTTTTGTCATTCAAAACATCTTTACCATATAGGCTTAATATGCAGCTAGCAGGAAAATTTTTTACACAATAACCCTTGTCACATGGCTGACTTATACTTAACAAATTATGCTTTAAGCCTTCAACTAATAACACATTACCTATAAAAAAGTTTTTAAGATTTCCAGTCATATATGATCCAACCACCTTCTTTGTGGTATTATCTACAAGTGTAACCTTGCCTCTACTCCTGGCTTCCAGCATTATGAATTGAGCAGTATCTCCAGTCATATGCTTTAAACATCCGCTGTCCAGGTACCATAGGCTCTCATGAGGTCTTGTGTGAGAGCGACCCTACAAGAATATCAAATGTTAGACCTGGGAACCCAAACAAGTTTGGGTTCTCCTTTTGATAATTTATAATCAGATGCATGTATGATATATCTAGGTTTATTCATATTAGGTCTCCACATCAAATCAGTTTTCATCTTCAAAGTACAGGTGTGTGCTATATGTCCAAGCAATCCATAATTATTACATTTAACATTAGAAAAATGATTCCTAAGTCTTCTACCACTTATCTGTCTATTAAGGGATTGTATAAATTTAGGATACAAAATATGATTAGTAAAATCTTCAATTCTGGGGGTATCCTATTATCCTCGAGAGCTTTTATTTTTAACTTATAAAATGAATTTATTTTTTTCAAGATTTAATTTGTATAATTGATTCGATATGTTTTTCTCTCTGATTCATCATTATCATTTTTAAATTCTTTTTCAAGATTAGTATAGGATATTTTTAAATTCTCATAATTTTTATTCAAGTCATCAAACTCATCGAGTAGTTTCATGTGGTTGTCATCTATTAAGACATGATATTTTCTAAGGATTTCATGTTCCTTTTGAAGTTCTTCAAATTTTAAACTTAGACTAGCATGCATTTTCTTCATTTTCTTATATGTATCATGCATGTGTTCAGAAACTTCAAATAATTCATCATAAGTTAAGTCACTTACTTCTTCTCGATCTAACTGATCAAGACTATCGGCCATCAAGCAAAGATTAGTGACTTCTTCTTCCTTTCAGTCTTTGATGAATCTGAAGCTGAGTTCGCCCAGAAAGCTCTTTGAAACTTCTTCTTGCCCTTCTTTACAATTTGTTTCTCCTCTACCTTCTCCTTGCTGGGAGTGGCTTTGAGTTTTGGGCAATCAGTATTGATATGACCAGGTTTCCTGCACTCATAGCAAATCGCATCATTAGAAACCTTGCCATTTCTATTAAATTTACCTTTATTCTATTACTGGCATCTCTTCTGCTTCCTCTTCAAAAAGCTTCTGAATTGTCTAGTCATCAATGTAATATCGTCTTCATCCTCAGGTTGTGAGTGTTCACTCTCAGACTCTTCCACATTTAGTGATATGTTCTTCTCCCTTCATGGTTCACCTGCATCATTCTTTCTTTGGCTAACTCCTTGCTCATAAGCAACAAGTGAACCAAGAAGATTATCAATTGAATAAATGTTTAGATCTTTAGACTCTGTAATTGCAGTAATTTTAGCATCATAAGCAGTAGGTAAACAACGAAGAATCTTATTAACCATTTCAACATTCGTTAGTTTCCTACCAAGTGCATACAAAGGGGTGACTATTTGTGTGAATCTTGTGTACATGTTAGAAATGGATTCATTAGGTTTCATGCAAAATAGTTCATTGTCATGCAATAAGATATTAAGTCTAGATTGTTTAACCTCATTAGTCCCCTCATATGTTATACAAAGTCTATCCCATATGTCCTTTCCACTTTTGTAAGTGGAAACCCATATGTAGTCTTCAAATTTTAAAGCACAAAAGAAACTATTCAAGCATTTAACCTTTAGTTGTGCTAAGTCATGTTCTTCTACAGTCCAGTCTGTAAAGGTGTTTCAACTCTAATTCCATCAACTAATCTAGTTGGTTTTGTATATCCTTCCTGGATTAAGATTCACATATGATAATCAAGTGACTGTAAGAAAGTAGATATGCATGTTTTCGAAAAATCAAAAGGTATATTGTCAAACAGTGGAGGTCTAGTAATAGAGTAATCCTCAGGTGTGTTTCGGTTTTCAAATGTAGCCATCTACGTTAATAAAAAAGTAGTCTAAACTTATAACTTTAAAACAATGCTCTAATACCACTTGTTGAAACTCGTTCACTATGAATTGAGTTGTTAAACCTAAGTTTATGTCCCAAGGCTATCCAAGAG
Source organism: Dendrobium catenatum (assembly GCF_001605985.2). Taxonomy (NCBI): domain Eukaryota; kingdom Viridiplantae; phylum Streptophyta; class Magnoliopsida; order Asparagales; family Orchidaceae; genus Dendrobium; species Dendrobium catenatum. Next base: position 425,199 of record NW_021319486.1, read on the forward strand.
TGGGGAGGGGTGAATTGGTAATTTAAAAAATTATCCCTCTTAAGTATATTTAATCGAAAATAAACTTTAATGGATTTTTAGAAAAGTTTTTCAACCATAATTTTTAGAACATAAAAATGAAGAAAATAAAAAGCAGTAAAAATAAAAGACACAAGATTTATAGTAGTTCGATCTAAACCAGACCTAAATCCACTCCCCGGAGGCACCCTCCGAGTATTACACTAATAACAATAGTGTCTCTCCTTTTGCACCCACAGCAAGGCGGAGAAGCCTTTTTAAACACTCTTTCCACCACTACCCGGTGCTGCAGAGAACCGTCATCATTTTACACTATCCCCAGTGTTGGCAGAGAACCATTCATCCTTTCACACACTTCTAGTGTGGGCAGAGAACCCTTAGTCCTTTCACACTCTCTTAATGTGGGAAGAGAACCCTTCGACTGTTCACACTTCTCCTAGTGTGGGCAGAGAACCCTCTATCCTTTCACACTCTCCTAGTGTCGGCAGAGAACTGGATCTCATTGATAGATCTCCTCACATGAAATTTGGAAGGAAGAAAGAAAAGAGTGAAGTAATCCCAAATCACAAGTAGAGATTCTTACCTTTGAACACCAAGCAAAGCCTTCACGCTCCAGTGGTAGGAATCCTCCTTTGAATGCTCTCTCACACTCACTCCTTGACTCTTCTTCCAATAGGCACGAAGATCAATGAGCAAAAAGATTAGGTGGCAGTAAAAAATTGGACCTTATATAGGAGAGACAAGAAAAACAGTCCAAAACTGTAAAATTTTCAAGTTAACACGTAATGGATCGTTCCGTACGATCTTGAATCATCCCGGATGATTTTACTTAAAGTGTTGGAAACGATCCTAATGAATATTGGTACGAATTATGTTCGTACACGATTATCGTCCCGGACGAACTAGGTTCGTCTGGATGATCAGTTATTCCATAGGTCGGTTCCCAAAAAGTGTAGAACGTCGCCAGAATGTGAAGTGTTGATTCACTTCATCCTGGGACGATCAGGACTTCCTCCGGACAAATTTTTTACTGAGGACAACTCGTCCTGGCATGATTATGAATTTCGTCTGAATGAAATTTTTACATAGAAGAATTCGTCTTAGGACGATTTGGATTTCGTCTGGACGAAATTCTTACAGAGACCAAGTCATCCTGACACGATTATAGATTTTATCTGAACGAATTTTTTTACAGAGCCTAAATCGTCCTGGGAGGAAAATAATTTCATCCTGCACGATCAGGACTTAGAAAAATTTTCTCAATTCCTGATCGTTCCATTGCTCTTACGAGGAGATAACTGACCTGATCGTCCTGTACAAACTAGGTTCGTCCCGTACGATCAATACAACTTTTCTAAAATCTCCTTATGTGCGTTTGTGTGTTTTTATTCACTCAATTGCAATCACTCCCTCTCATTTTAAAGAACAATTTAAAGCTTCAATTTACAAAGGATTTTATGCTGAATTTGATTTGAAGTCTTCATGGTTTGGAGTTTGATATCCCTGAAATGTTAATACACACAAGAGCAAAAACAATTCTTCCAAAAAGTGTTAGGAGATAACTACACATAAAACAATAATATTTGAAATCATCAAAAAACATATAAGTTGCATGAATGTAAAACATACTAATAGAAACTCTCTTAACAAAATAAAATGAAGTCTCTCCTTATTCATCAAGGATATTCTTAGGCAATTTCTAGGGAAGATCTTACTGATGTGACGAACAAGGCAGGGGCTAGACAATCCCAATTGAAGGCTCATAGTGCGATTCTTTTATCACTCGGTGATGAAGTGTTGAGGGAAATAGCCAAATAGGGTTTTTCTATAGAATTTTGGGAGAAATTGGAATCATTGTATTTGAAGATCATTAGCCAACTAGTTGTATCTAAAGAAAGCTCTATACACATTGCATATTAGTGAAAGGAAAGACTTGAAAAGCACATAGATTAATTTAACAAAATTATTCTTGATCTTAAGAATATAGATTCCAAGATTTAGGATGAAGATCAAGGCATTATTGTCCTAAACTCTTTGCCAAAATCATATAAAAATATAGTGGATACATTACTATATGGTAAGTAGACGTTGACCATGACTGACGTAAAGTCGGTTTTAATATCCAAGCAAGTTCAACGAAGGACTGAGGATAGAGAAGAAAATATTGGAAGCATTATGATAGTAAGAGGAAAACAAGGATTTAGTAAGAAATGTTTCTATTTCCATAAAGAAAGACATTTCAAGTGAAGTTGCCAGGATTTGTTGAAACGACAAGGAGCTTGGCCTAAAGAAGACACCAGCTTAGCTGTGAAAACAGATTTGGGAGATGTAAGAATTAATTCAAATATTTTGTGAAATTTGGACCAAGATTAAGATTGTTTTGATTGGTCCAACTTTATGATTGTAGTGTCTTAAGTGCATTTTATCCAATGAAGCATATATAAATAGAGAGGTTCTAATAGGTTTTATTTCAAGCCAAGGAATAAGATTTAGTTCTTTTTCCTTATAACAACTAATCTCTTTCCTTCCCCTCTCTTTCTCCCTCTCTCTCATCCAAGAAGTTCAAGAGGAACTTCATTGTCCTCCCAAGATGATCCAACATTTAACTATAATAGGGCACAAGTTCCATGACAAATTCTAAAGCCTCTCAATCTATGTCAAACCAATGCTAATAATGTGAACGTGAAAACAAATAAGCCATTAAAGTTAGGAGGGAATTTCCTTTTAATAAATGATGGATACAGATTTATAACTAAATAATACATCTAAATAATGGACAACATATAGAAAAGCAAAGATGGTAACCCTTGGTATGATGCAAGCACTATAGGTCTTATCATTCCATCATCTTAAATTCTTCCTACTACACCACAACTAAAACATTGTTAGATCAATGATAGAAAAGCCATGGATCATGTTGCTCTCTTAATTGAGTTCCTGAACCTAAGAATTTACCTTAGACTACCACCAGTGGCTTATCAAATGATGGTTATATAGACATCTAATCAATTATTTCTTTGCATGTCACACCTCATGTTAGATTTGGCATAAAAATCGAAGTCCCTCAATTTCAAATTACTTTGCTATTAGTTAGCAAACAAACACTAGCATTGAATTGTATAGTAATTTTATTTTATAATTTTTGTGTTGTATTGGACAAAGCTAGAAGAAAGATAATTGGTCTATGAAAGAAACTTAATGGACTCTACTAACCCACTCAAGACAAAAATCTAGCCTTAGCCTACACCATGCACCAATATTCCAACTGCTTGCATCAATATTTTAGTCAACCATCATATAACACTCTTCATGTTCTCACAAAATTAAATTTTGCAATTTATTTTGATTCCAAACATGTTGATGAAATTATTCTCTAGCAAAATATCCTTATTTTCCTTTTTCCATCTTGGTCAATTTCTTCTCATTCAACTTAAATATAAATGTGACATGACATCAAATGATACAAACCCTAATTCATGGTGCATGCCTTCCTCAAGGAGATAGGGTCTAATTTCAAAGAAATTATTATTCTTGCAGCTAAGTTAATTATAGTTTGTTGCTTGCAAGTTATAGCTACTATCTATCATCATTCACTTAATCAAATAGATGTATAAAATGATTTCCATCATGGTGATTTTCTTGAGGAAGTTTAAATGAAACTATTTTTTAGTTTTTATTGATAGGAGGAAACACCTATAGTTCATATATTCAACATGTCACTATATGACCTTAAATAAGGCTAACCATTTTAATTTTACAAAATTTTTATGATTTTTTCATTAATTTAAAGATAATTATTCAATTTTCACCAAATGTTTTTTCTAATTCTTTTATAGATATACGTGTTTAAGTAGAAGATGCAACATTAAGAAATTGCAACTATTGCTTACAAACAATTTTTTCAAACCAAAATTCACAACAAAGTTATCAACTAACTATGAAACTTCCTTGGTGTTTTAATTTCTTATTATATTTATGAAATTTTAATATCTAAATGTTAATATGCACTTGATATCCTAGATTAAGAAGGTTGGTATTGAGTCAAATCATTATTAAAAAGTTAAACTCTTAAACATTGCAAGTGAACTATTGAAGAGTCCATCTATCAAATTATAGGAAGTTGCTCATATAGCTAATTTATCTTAGTATAATAAGAGTATAGATAGTTTATTAAATTCACACTCTGAGTCATTCTTTGCAATATCCAAGAAAATTCCACTAAGATGTTCCTCAACTTTTACTATCCTAAAGATTCACACAGGATAATTTTTTTTCAACCAAAGGAAATTTGCTATTAAAAGGATTTTGTGATGAAAATTAGGCCCAATGATTGGTCACAAGATTGACTATGATTGGTTGTTGCATTTTTCTTGGAGCATGTATAATCTCATGGAAGACTAAGATATAAATTAATGTGTCAAGATCTTCAATATAATTTGAACATCATGCCACAACTTCCACTATATGTGCAGTTAAATGGTTCAAGTATTTATATAATGAGTTGCGAATAAAGTACCTACAATAGGTTAAACATTTTTGTGAAAGTGAAGCAAAACATAGAGATCATTTTCCTTGTAGTTCATGAAAGCATACATATGTTGACCTCATTTTTGTATGAGGTCATTTGGACTACTCTTGACCTTAGATCGATTTAATTAATTCGAATCCTAGGATCCTCTTGGAATCTAGACCTTAGGATCTACCCTAGGATTCTTCTAAAGCTTAGACTTTAGGATCTACCTAGATCTTAGGTCAATCAAGCCAAATTCAAGGCCCAAAGGTTTTATCCTAAAGGCCTTTTTCATTGAAATTTTGAACACTTTGACTCTTTTAAGCCAATCAACTATTTAATTATTCATCTCTTCTCAACAAATTTATTTTTCTTAATATACACTCCAACTAAAGGGGATATTATTGAAACTAATTAAAGATCACAATAACAATAATTAAAGAAATTAATTTGTTTTGAATATATGACATTAATTTTTTCTTGACTGCAATTGATTTTGCATATAATCTTTCTTAGACTAGGTTTGTAGACTTTTAATATGTATATATTGTCTACTGTAATTCAATTTCAAGAATTGAATATGAAAATCCTTCCCATCAAAACTAGTGATATTAAAAATTTTGCAATGGATATGTATAGAGCATCAAAAGAAAAAGTTCATAGTTGTAAAAATAGTTGGTGGTGGAATCAAAATGTGCAAGAAAAAAATAAAAAAATAAAAACCATATTATAAAAATTGGTTGAAGTGTAAAGCTCATAAAATTGAAAAAGATATAAATATCACTGTAAGGAGTCTACCAAAAGTAATATGCAATATAAATAGATTAGTTTTAATTATTAATAAAATAAATTAGATACTAAGGAGGGTAAAAAATATATGAGTAAGTTAGCCAAGAAAATTGATAGGAGAATTAAAGATTTAGTTTAGGTGAAATACATTAAGGAAGAAGATCAAAAAGTGCATTTATTAGAAGAGGATATTCAACATAAATATTTTGATAAACCTTTAATGAAGATTATGAGAATAAGATTGATTTTAGTAACCTTAGCACCCAAAATGAAAATAATTTTTTTTTATTTTTATCAGCTTATCAATAAAACCAAAGTTAGAGAGGCTTTAATGAAAATAGAGTGTGAAAAAGTTGTTGAACATGTTGATATTCCAATAGATGTGTGGAAATGCTTAGGAAATGAAGGAATTTCTTGACTTATAAAACTTTTCAATATTATTTTGAAGAATAAAAAATTTGAGATGGGAGAGGAGTGCATAGATTCTTATTTTTAATAATAAAGGTGTTGCAAAAGAATGTGCGAATTATGGAGAAATTAAGTACATGCTTCACTCTTTAAAACTATGGGAGAGAGTTATTGAGCATAAATTACAACCTGATATTAATAATTATCAAAATTATATTGGATTCATTCCGCGTAGGTCTACGGAAGAAGCTATATATTTATTGAGAGGTTTGATTGAGAAGAAGAAAATTAAAAGGATCTATATATTATATTTATTGTTTTAGAAAAAGCATATGATAAAGTTCAAAGAATGTTCTCTGGAGAGTTGTACAAAATAGAGGGTTTAATAATATTTATATTCAAGTCATTAAGGATTTGTATGAATGAATTTACTTATTTTCAAACACAAGGTGGATTGACCAAGTATTTTTCTATTTGAAAGTATCAGTTTTAAGCCCATATCTTTTTTCATTAGTCATGGATGTTTTACTAAAGATTTGCAAGAGGATGTACGCTAGTGTAAGCTTTTTACTTATGTTGTTCTTTTTGTTGATAAGATTAGAGAGAGAGTTGAAGGTATACCTGAATTATGGAAGTCAACCTTAGAGTCTAAAGATTTTTAGCTGAGTAGATCTAAAATTACATACTTGGAGTGTAATTTTAGTATTAATACATCTAGTGGGGGATTGTAACTTTGGACGATGAAGTCATTAATATGAATACACTTTTTAAATATATTTGATTTATTGTTCAAAGTGATGGTGAAATAGTTGGAGATATTATTTGTAGAATTTAAGTTGGATGGTTGATAAGGAGGATTGCATTGAGCCTATTGTGTGATAGAAAAGTACCCTCAAGTTGAGGGAAAATTTTATAAGATGGCGATGTGACCTATTATGATTTTTAGGGTAGAATTTTGGCCATTGAAAGAGAAGCATAATATTAAGTTAAGTGTTACAGAGATAAGCATGCTCAGGAGTAGCTCCAGTGGTAGATAAATATTAGAGAGAGCATCCTTAGATAGTTTTTTCACATAAAATGCCAGCCTTTAATTGCAACCTTTGTTGAAAAGTACAAAGAAATTGTTATTATATTTTCTTTGAAAAAAATTGAACATAATCCTTTTGAATTTATTTTTATTTTGTTGCCAAAGTAATCATTATGAATAATATATCACCTTGGGTAGTGAAAATATCACTCTCAAATAGGTTCATATTACAAAACTATAAGTTTTTGTTGTGATTATCACAATTAAATTTAGGAGATGATTACATATGATTCTAAAGAATCATAATGATATTCAATCGTATATTTGACTATGGTAGTTAAAATGCTTTATCATCAATTATTATAGTTAGATCAACATAGTAAACTATATATGACCCCGAAGGGTCAAAATGATGTTAAAATATGTATCTAACTATAATAATCTAGATATCCTTATCATTAATTTCATCTACAAATGTTCAAATAAGAAATTGTTTATTTTCTTGTAGGTTGGAAGGCCCCATTTTTTATTGAACATGTTGAACATAATGATAATGATTATCCTTAATTTAGATTTTCCAAAGAGAATTATCCCCCCCCTCTCTTATTCTATTTAGGAGCTGAATAGAGTGAGATTTCAATGTTTCTGGGGTCTTGAATCTCCTACAAAGGTAAACCTTCATATTTAATTACATTATAATGGTTTTAAGTTTCCTATGAATATTTTTTATTAAATTAATAGTAGAAATTTCATTTAGAATGCTCGAGGAGTGATATAAAAGGAATGAGGTGAGAATTTCAAAAGGAAATTGCTCAATTTTGACGCCTTATGTTTTGAGGCTAAAGAAAGAGGAGTAGGATGTGTTTTGTGATTCTAAAATAACTCAAAAATACCCCAATCAATCATATATGTTAGGCTTTATATTTAGGTTTATAGAAGATTTTAATTTAAATCATTATTTTATTAGAACATTGGGAATAGATTCCCAATGTTGGAGACTTATAATTTTGCATTAACTCTGGATTTTAAATCTAATTTGAGAATTAAACAATAGTGATATTAACCTAGCTAACGACATACAAACTAAGGCTTTCCTTAGCATAGATTTGAGAGCTAGCTAAACAATATAGGTGCTTTAAAATCATGTATGTGGTCATTACTCATATAGGATGATTATGCTTGATGCAATTAAAATTTTATTAATTTTTAGTTAGGTTATAATGCAATGTATGCTAATTGATTATTGTATGTAAAAATTATAATGATGAAATTTAAAAATTTGGCTTAAAAATTTTTTTTCCTAGAGATGCACAACATCCCCTAGATAGAGTTACACCCTAATAGGTTAGATGGTCTATCATGACCCAAGGTGGGGATTTACCTAACAAGGAGAGAAGGGAATATAAATGCATGAAAAACACTAATGCATTCTTGAGCTTACTTCTTAAATAATATTTATCTTTCTATGTGAGCCTACTTTTTTTTCATTTGATTATGAGTAGAAAATTTTTTATGTCATCCTTAAAAGACTAAATACATTTTCTAGGGCAAATCGCACATGCAAGAAAGAAATAAAAAAAATAGAAAATTTATAGTGCACATTCAATTTAAAAACATCATCAAATCATATATATCCAAATGAATGTAAAGTTCATGTGGAAAATGACACTTAATTTTAATTTAGGGTATGCATAAATTAAAAGTGGTCGGGTACCAGCAATAATAACCTAGATTCTAATCCTATAAAATGATGCAAGTATTTTTTAAAATGAGATATATTCTTTCTTTTTTCATTTCTTAAGCTCTTTTCTATGGGTTCCTTTGATTTGTCGGATCAGAATATCCAAATGAAAAGATCTCCTCCTCGACCGTGGGTTTCTTTTTTTTCTTTGAATTTAAAATCAACCAAATTTGAATTCCAAAATTAAATAAACTATCCCTTAAGGGATGTTTCCTTCATCATTAGGTTTCAAAAATGGATGTTAAACATCTTATTTTAAACTACTTCAACGACCCTTTGGAAATTTAAATTTATATATTAAAACTCAAAAGAAAGACTTTATACTTGCTGCATATTATCCTAAGTAGTTTATATAAAATCATCAAAGAAAATCCCAAGCAATTATATTCATTTAAGTTTCTCTCATTCGAGCCAAAACAATCACTTGGCCACGTTGCTTTATTCTTAGGGTGCTTAACATGTTTAGGACCTAAAAAAAATTTATTAGTAAAATTTTTATTTAGCCCCCTTTTCTATGATGCTACATGAGCCTGCCCACCACAGAAGATTATGTTAATATCCACATCTTTTTCATAACCTAGGAGAAATCCAGTACCCATCACATCATATCATAGATAGAATCACCACATCATAGTGAAAAATCATATCAAGGCATCACAAAATATATCAAACTATAACAACCAGCATGTAATGAAATCCTCCACTACATGAAAAAATGTTATTACCATCGAACTTTTCAGCGGAGAAAAAGATGCCAGAAAATGCGACAGCAGAACTGGCAGAATATATACCGGTTTATTTTTGGCGTACTTTCCAGTGGAATTTCTACCGTACAAATACTGTCATAGATTTCAAAGGCTTGTCGCCAAAAGATTTATATGTTCAGGAGAAAATTCTACCTGTAATACGATATGATGAAAATAAAATGACATTTATGGCATATATTTTTGCCAGAAGTTCTGGTGGGTATATCGACGGTAAAGTCTTTCGATACAAGTTATGCGGCTCTAGGTAGTGGATTATCCACCGGTAATGCCGGTGTATAATTTTTTGCTAGAATTTCCAGCAAAAACTACGTCGGGATATGCCAACAAAATGTCACTGGTTTCCTATAATATTTTCACCAGAATTGCACTGGAAACACAACAGGTAACATTTTCTTTAAACAAAAAATTGCCTGTTTAGATGGATTAGATTTGGATCTTGATTGCAAAAATTATACGCCATAACAAAAAAATTGCTGGTTTCCTACAATATTTTTGCTAGAATTTAACTGAAAAGCTCATATTTCTAATGGATTTTGATTGTTACCTACTGATTTAGTCCGCTGATAACAAGGCATTTTCCTATAATGCTCGTACAAATAACAAAAAAAATCCATGTCACATGAAAGGAAAGTATAAAGGAATAATGTCTTAGTAAAAAAATTGAGTTAATTGTCCTAATAAGCTATCTATAGTGTGTGTATCAATTTGTAGACACGTCGCCCCATAGCTTGAGGTAGTCCATTAAAACCTAGTCAATGTAGTTATATTAATGATTTAATTTCTTAATTGGTTGGTTACTGAAATGATTACATTTATAATTTATGTTTTATAATCTATTGAATCTATTCATTGCATTATCAAAATAAACATGAGGACCACTGCCTCCTTAGGCACATAGTCCTAAATCTCAAGATAGTCCATCTTAAAAACTTCATCATAAGAGTGTTGGTTGTATTAATATTTTAGGTTTAGCTAATTAGTTTGTGGATTATTAATTTTATAGTTTGTATCCCATTGAATCCGTTCGTGACGTTGTCACAATGGGTCACGTCACAACGGGTTCGAGGACCAAGACTTCCTTAAGACATGTAGCACCGTAGCTCATGATAATCCATCCTAAATCCTTCATCAGTAAGCAGTTCAATATATGTTTTAATCGTGGTTATGATTTAAATGATTAGATTAAAGATTTGCTAGAATTTTGGTTGTTTATATATATATATATATATACCAAGAATGATTTGTATGAGTGTTTTCATGAGTTTAGAATTTATTTGGTATTTTTAAAATTTTTTAGTTATTTATTTTAATTAATTATTGAGTTTTCCTAATTATTAAATTAAGGCCAAATTTGAAGTTTGGTGATAGGGATTTTATTTTCATAGATTTAATATTTAATTATAAATAATTTGAGCCACTTTTTGTTGGATTTAATTTGGATTTATTACAAGTTTTTGAAGTTTCAAGCCCCCTAAAAGAGCTGACTTTTGTTTTTTTTTTTTTTTAATTTTGTAACCAAATGAAGTCCAAATTTAATGAAATTAAAACCTAATTCATAATATCACTAAGTTCACTATTCTAGAGTTTGACCCCAATTGGGTATGTTTAGAATTTTCTAGGAGTTTTTAAATGTTTTTTAGATAGATCCTCAATTATTTTTCCTAGGTGGCACTAGTGTTCCAATAGGTTTGAATATTTATCTATTTAACCCTCACACAAGCACAAGAACACCATAGAAAAATTACAAAGAAATCTTACAAATTTGAAGAGTGATGAATTTTTAAAGTTAGGGGTCTAAAATGGATCCTACACTTTGAAAATTCATACGACAACAATCCAAAGTATACTTTGACCTATAAAAAATACCTTGAATGCCTAAAATGCTTAAAAATATTTTACCAAAATTTGAGTTCAATTTGACAACTGGATCTTAAGAAAATTATCGAAAATGAATTTCAAATAAATATAAAGTTCTAACAATTCACTAATCAAAATGTATCAAAATCATTTTTAAATAATGTCTCAAGATCTTTCCAAAAAGTCCAAAATCACTCAATTTGGTGAAAAATTGGATTTGGTGAAAAATTGGATTTAATGTGAATTTTTAAACTTCTAATCAATAAATTGAAATTTTTAATTCAATTAATTAAATGAAATGGCGGCAGCGTCATTTCTCTAGCTAACGCATATCAAGACACATGGAATATCGAATATGCAAATACAAATTTGACTTATCTATGTCACCGTGGACCGATCGTATTTGGATCGAGCCAAGGAGATGTGGACGTGCCATATTGAGCCACATATCCTCATTTGAAATGAGACAATGCACATTTATACCTCTTAACCCGTGTGTAGCTTCATGATTGGTGACATGGTTGATCGTGGACCATCTGATTCTATTGAATACGCACCATGATGGCCCTTATTGATTAGTCATTTTCAATTCAAAAATAGACTAAAAATTCCATTTTCGCATAACTTTCAAAATATTCAACCAAATTTTGTGAAATTTGGAACTTAAGCTCATGACATCTTCATCCTCAATTTCCTGGAGTTTGGCGGTTCCATGCATTATAGATTTTGAGCAATTTTATATGAAATTTAAAATTCAAATGAGCATAACTTTCTAACCTATGAATGGACTTTTTATTTCTTGGGCTCATTTTTCTCCTTTAATCTTCTCCAACTTTAATGAAGACTTCAAGACTTAGCTTTGGTTGGATCAAAAGTTTCCTTAAAATCTTCACTTTCTCTCTCTATTTACCTCTCTCTTCACAAAAATGTACTTTGGAGGATATGGAATGGAGGAAGAAATCTTTGAGAAAGTAAGAGAATGTCTGGAAATTCTAAGAGAAAGACGTTGGGGGTGGAGGTTGCTTGGAGGATATTATTTGACAGCTTGAGGATTTTTGGAAGATTTAGGGTACTTTAGACCTTAGGGTTTTAATTGGATGGTTGAGATGGATTAGAGGGATCCCTTGGATGTTTGCAACCTATTAAAGGTAGTTGGTGTTGCAGATCTAGACCCAAGCACTATGATTTTAATGATAACAAATATTATTGTTCCTTGATTACTGCTATTCATGCATATCTATTTTGTGAGCCTAGCTCACTAAACTTTCCTCTCCACAAGTTTACTTGGAACATCAATTAGCTCAAGATCAGGTAGACTAGGATTGAGTTAGTATATAATTTCTATTTCAATATATCTTTTACCTTTTCTTGAGTTAAATATACTTTGGTGGATCCATAACCTAAGTAACCTTACACACACACACACAAAGGGGAAAACATTAGTGAGTTAGAGATTTTTTATTTTTTATCATATTGTATAGGACGATTTAAAAATCGTCCTAAATAATCTATAAAAAATTGAAACCCTAATTAGGGCATCTAGGTCATGTAAATTGCTTAAGCAAATCTAAATAAATGAAATTCTAAACCCTAAACTTAAGAATTATAGCAAGAATTTTTATATAGGTTCAAAGGGAATCAAAGGCAGACCCAAACGGGACATTGTACGGTTTTGCTCGCGTGAGGTTAAAGACCGGCTTAGGGCCTAATAACCTGCTATCATTCTTTTGGAGAAGTCAGTGGCGGGCTTGAGGGAGGTAATGGACGTGAAGCTTGAAGACAGGTGGGGATGTCGGGATAGGTCCCTTTACGGAATTCAAGGAGACTCGCTGAAACAAGAAAGAGCCAACGAGTTTGTCTAGCTGATGGGAGCCGGATAATGCATGAATGTAGAACCTGATCATAAAAAAAAAAAAAAAAATCCTCCAATTGATTTCCTTCTTGCATGCCTCTCTGGCGAATCGGTGCCTCCATGGTACCTATAAGTTACCCAGGTGAGATCACTTCCTATGTCGGTAACTAGCAGAAATGGTTTTACTAGCGTGACTAGCTAAACCCTAACGTAGTATTGTCCCGTCCCCGTATAAGCCCCCGACAAAGCTTCATCCTTGCATATTTATTGGAAGTTTTTTTCCAGTCCATTATGGATCTTATTGATTAGAGTCATTCAGCGTACATGGTTCTTCTCTGCCTGAGTTTTCTCCTCTAACTTTGTCGGATGGCGGCTAATCGGGTTCATTTGAAGGATTTTGGCTTTTTTATGGTAAAAATGATTCCAAGTCATTTGTTGATGCTTTGGTTGGTTTCTCTTCGGTGTCTTTATTACCTCTTAAAACTTCAACCTATCAGGGTATACCATCATTGTTGATTTTGGAGGAGGAGATTTTTGCTCACGCTGCTCCCTTTGAGTTTTCATCGGTTAGAAAAATTTTTGTTAAGCAACATTCTTTGGATTCAATCAGAAAGTTCTTCTTTAATCTTAAGCTTGGTGGTGAAATTTTTGTGACTATTTTGGATGCGAAGCATGTGCTGATAAAACTTGCAAATAATTTGGATTACTGTAGAGTCTTTACGCATCATTCTTATTTTGTATATAATTGCTTCTTGAAGTTGGTTAAGTGGTCTCCTTACTTGAATTTATTGGTTTAATCTCCTATTATACCTATTGAGGTCTCCTTTCGTAATATGCGACCCACCTATTCTCCCCTCAGATTTTAAATGGTTTGGGTTCAATTTTTAGTCAACCTCTGCGCATTAACAATGCAACTGCTGTGGGCTCTTGCCCCTTAGTTACATGGCTTTTAGTTTAATTGGATGTCTCAAAATGTTATCCAAATTGGGTTTGGATCGGTTTGAATAACTTGTGGTATGTTCAATCTATTGTTATGGAAGATTTATCTTTTTTTTTTAGATCATTATAAAGATTTGGGTCATGATAAAAAGGAATGCCATATTTTTAATGCTCAAGTTGGCATGTCAAAACTCGTATCTATTGAACTTCATCAAGTTAGCTCTGATAAGAACATTGTTGGTGGTTTGGATATCGTCGTTAATTTAGCCACCCTCATGTGATTTTTGCTACTTTTTTAGATAATGGTCCTAGTATTGTAAAAAATGTGGATGTTGTTGATCACAATGAGAAGGAAGATGATCCATCTAATAGTGCCTTTCTTAGTATTATTTTGCCTCTGCTTAAGTCAAGCAATTGAGAATGATTCGGTGATCCCTATTACTGATGCTCCTCTATCAGAGAATATAAGGGTTGTTCTATCTTGTGATTATGATGATGTGGGTGATCATGTCTTGGTGGCTTCCCCTCAAGGAAAGATAGAGATTGTTAGTCCTGACATTTTTGGTCTTACTACTAGTAATGAGCTGCTGAATGTGGATGATAAAGAACTTTGTGATGTTAATATGAGGGTGGTGAACATTAATTCTAATGAGTTGGATCCTTCTTTTATTTCTCCTATGATGCCTTTTGATCTATTTGTGTCAAACTCCTCTGTGGGACTAGGCATGAATGAATAGCTTATTGATGTTCCAGTTGCTTTACTCTCTACTAACATCTTGTATGCTTATGCGGGTGTGAGATTGAGGAAAAATATTTTAGAGTAAAATAATTGGCTTGAAGACTCTCTATCTTCTCCTTCTAAGGATGGTGAAAAGAAAGTGTTTGAATAATATAACTTAGTTGATTCGAATGAAAGTCGTGGTCATACTTTCATTCAGATGGGTAAACGAAGAAAGAGGAAATCCAAAAAATAGCTATTTTTTAGGGTTGGCTTGGTGGCTACTTCTTTGGAGCTATATATGGGGTTACTGTTGTAGTGCTAGTTTGTGAATCTTTGGGCTACGAATTTGGACGGCATTGTAGCTTTGGTTGAATACCTGTGATTGCTAGGCAATTGGTGACTTCCTTTGACTCCTTTTTTGTTATCATATCATCTCGTACTATCACAGGGTCGTCATCCTAGACGATTAGTAAGAAAAACCTTAGTCTTCTCCTGAATCACCTGGACGTCCCAAACTATCTAATGGACGATCAATTATAAATCTTCATCATCCAGATGTTTATCCTGGATGACTCGAAATATCTATTGGATGATAATCTCTGATTTCGAACTAATCATACAAGATGATTTATGCATTGTCCTGGACTATCAGTTATGTTTCTTCATCATCCAACATGTATCTCCTGGACGTCTTGAACTATCTGCTGAATGATATGTATAATTTTGAACTAATCATATAAGATGATGCCCATATCATCCTAGATGATCAGAATAATTAAAGTCTTTTAATTGTATGACACACCCAGATCATCCTGGTTGGAAGGACGGAAATACACTAATCATATAGGACAAGCTGTCGATCGTCCTAGACTATCTTTAATGGCAAGGTACAAATTAGGGTAATTTTTAAGGCCTTCTTTATAAGATATCTTATTTATAATGAGAGTATTTTTTTACTATTGCCTTACTTGAGAGAGCTTAGAGAAGGAGAGGGAGAGCTTGGGAGAGAGAGATAGAATCTTGTGAGGTGGAGTTTGTGAGGTGCTCACAAAATTTTCTCCAAGCAAGGATTCGAGTAGTCTTCTCTATTCATCGTCCAAGGCTCCTTGGTGGCTATAGGGAGGTCTTCGTTAGCATTAGATCAAGGTTCTCTACCTACTTTAGGAGGAAGCAAAAGGAGTTTAGGTTCTCTACATCACCGAGATCAGTGAAAAGGCGTTTGTAAAAGCTTCTTCGCCTTGTTGTGGGAGTAAAAGGAGTGTTATTGTGTTTTACTGCAATTGGAGGTGAATCTCTGGGAGTGGACATAGGTCAAGTTGACCAAAAAACTATAAAATTTGGTGTGTTCTTTCTATTTTATTCGTGCATTTTAATTTTTATTGTTGATTTTGTTTGTTTTAAATTATTCAAAAAGGTTTCAAAAATATTTTACTTTTTATTTAAGAACTTTTTAGAACTATCAATTCACCCCCCCCCCCCCCCCCCCCTCTTGTTAGCCTTGGGCTATTTTATAGGGCTTAAACAACCCTAACAAGCTTTTATTGGAGCCAAGAGAAAGCTTGGGCTTGGTGTGAGTGTTTGAGCTATCAAAAGAGGGAACGGGAACCACACCTTGCCCCTTAAGCTAACCAAGAGATTGGGCTAGGTAGAGGACCCGCCCCTGCGCCGCGGTGCCTGACAATTTTCAAGTTGATTTAAGTATTTTAAAGCTGAAAAAATCTGGATGGAATGAAGAGTTAATGGTGTTTCCTCATTTTACCCATTTTCACTCATTTTGTTGCTTCTATTCGACTAGTTGAATAATCAATGCTGACAGGGGATATGAGGTTAGGTGAAATTTTACTAATATTGACAAGAGGGGGAGGAGGGGGGTGTGAATTGTGAAAATTTGTTGCAAGAATTTAAAATCATAAGCAAGAGTTCTAATATTTTTGTGTTTTTAAATCTTTAACAAAAAAACTTTAACTAATACGAAAGCAATTGATTGAACTCAACATGCAAAACTGAAATTCTTTTTCTCTCACAATTATCTCCAATCAAATAGAAGGAAAATAAAGTGCAAGTAAAAATAAAAAGCGATAAGGAAAAAGCACACTAGAATTTTATAGTGGTTTGCTCAAACCATGACCTACGTCCACTCCCTGGAGTCCTCCACTATGGGAATTTCATTACAAAACTATAGCTCTCCTTTTTCTCCCTCGGCAAGGTGGAGAAACCCTTAGAAGACTAACTTTCACCAACCCGGCATGGTGGAGTGCCAAGCGCTCTTCTCACCCTCCTGGCGATAGCAGCGTACTTTCTCATTTTTCTCCCTATTGGACAAGGCAAAGTACCTTTGAGGTCACGGATGTAGAAGAGTCTCCCCCTTAGAGAGCCTCCCACAAGTTCTCCTCCGGCCACAGGAGGAGCAAGATGCAGCAAGAACGAAGCAACTGTGTGATCTCCCTCACACTTCTTCTCCCTCACCAAGCTCACCCTCTCCTTCCTCTCTCAAACCCTAAAAACATCTCAAGAGCTCTCTCCCAAGGATTCCCTCTCTAATCACGTTCCCTCGTTTTGTTTCTCTAAAAAATATTACTAATTTGATACGTAAAATAAGCTCCAAAATACCTGAAATATTCAAAGCAGCCGTTACTGTCGTACAATATGATATTACATCGTATAGTACTATATATATATAATAGTCTTCATCCTGGTATGAAGGTTTACGAACAGTTCACAATAATCGTACCGTATGATACAACATCGTACAATACGAATCTCTACTATCCTGTTCGTATAGGACGATAGAATGGATGATCAAAACTCATCTCTGTTCATCATATGGTACGATATACTTTGTACAGTACGATGAGTCAAAATCAATGGATCATCTAGAACGATCTCTAGGATGATAAAAATGGGCCTCTGTTCATCGTATAGTATAAAAAAGTTCATATAATATGATGACCAATCAGAGATTAGTCCTCAATTTAACCCACTAATTACGAGTTAATTTAAGTAAGTATTCAAATAATATCGTACTGTACGAACGTATTTGTACAGTACGAATGGCTAATAAAAACTTACTTAACTTAATCTAGCGGTTAGGGTTTTGAATTTATAACACATCGTACAGTACGATAGGGTTCATACAGTACGATCTGTTCACAGAAAATTGTTTTACCAGATCAGATAGTACAGTACAATATAAAGTCGTACAATATGATCAACAGAGAAAAAAAACTTTATTTTTGTTTCTTAAAAAAAAAACACTCTCCCCCTGTGTGTGTGCCTGGTTGCTCAGACTTACATGCAGTTTGTGTCCAGACTCAAGAAAAGAAAAAATAAAATAAATAGAAAATTATATTATTTTAGACTCACATTGCTACTCTAACCAGTCTTGAGTCTCCCTATTGTCCTAAGAAATTTGTGATCTTCCTAAAATGTTAGTACTCACAGGCAATAGCAGAAATCAAAGGATATTCAATGAATGGATATTTAGATGATATTATTTATCATCGTCAAAAGTTTAAACTAGGGGTCATGGATTCCAACAATCTGCCCCTTTTTGATGATGTCAAATAATGTTTGTTATAGGCAAGTTTGAATGGCATTTTTTTTTATTTAAACATAAGAAAAAGAAATACAATACAAAATAGGAATAAGAAAATGCAGTACGAAATAGAAAAAGAAATGCATTTTGTTTAAACATAAGGAAACATAAGAGCATACTACAATAAACTTCTCCTCCTTTTGACAGCACCAAAAAGATGAGCAAACAACACTAAGAAAAAAAAAATACAGCACAGATAAACTTCAAAGGGAAGGATCCTGATCACTTGGAGGTGGAGGTGGGTTTGGTTGAAAATAGAGAAGGATTGTGTCAAATCGGTGATCAATCACGGTGAAGCGTTCCCTAAACCATTGCATGTCATCATTGTGTTACTGATGTTGTTCTTGTATAAGTGTTTCAAGACAAGTCTGAAGTTGATTGAAACATTTGACCAGGTTATCGTGAGGGTAGGCATGTGTAGGTGCTCAGGGTACTGCTAGCCTTCTTAGTCGAGCAGGAGCTGCTGCTAGGGCATCTTCTTCTTCTTCTTCATCAAAGTTGGGTTCATCTGGTTCTGGCCCCCGATGAAACAAGATACAGAAGCAATCATCCATATATAAAACATGTAGGATATCATGTTCATCGGGATAGGTTAACTGATATTTATTTTGAATAATGTACTCGATAATATGGCAAAGGGCTATGTTTTATTTTTTATGGGTGGTAGGGAGGCAAATTATGATCATTTTGAATGTAGTCGATTATCAAGTCTGCCTCATCGAATTTGGTGTTTGACATGATCAAATAGGTAGCGATAGATAAATTAGGGGTCATGCGAATTCGATCGCCAGCTTTGGGTACTAAGAAGTTCTAAGTACATGTTGAATTATTTTGGCATTTCGATTGAGGGATTGGACGAGTGGCTAGTGTTGATAAAACATTGCATTCCTAAAAACACAATTGACATCACTCCAGTCGAATTCATTTGTGAGAAAGGAATGAACCCTAAGCCCTTCAGTGGATAGCCCAATGTATTGGGCGATGTCAGCTTTGGTAATTTCTATATTTTGGCGACAGAAAAAGTAGTGGAAAGTCAGGCTGTCGACGGTGTAGGTAAGATTTACTAGAAATTCCAATAGGAGTTCAGAGTTGTAGGGGAAGGCCAGGGTGAGAAGGAATTGAAAAGTGGTGGAAGCGAAGAGGTTCAGTACCTCAAAATTCAGAGCAACTTGATTGAGCATTTTGGATGGTGTAATCTTGCAGGCTTTGTACTTGTGGTACGCATCCTCATTTCCAGAACGCAAGAATCGAGCACTGTGACGGCGTGAAGAAGAGGAGATTCCCACAATGAGGCGACCGTGCTTGCTAGAGCTCAACATCATGTAGAGGCTGAGTGAAAGGTGAGGAGTGAGTGTGAGAGAAGTTAGCTACAAGTGAAGCAAATTTATAGAATTTTTCCAACATTGTACACCACGATCGGGGATCGTACAGTACGATATGTAATAATATTCTGGCGGATCATTTCGGGAAAAGGCGATCAAGTCGTACAGTACGATGGGTATCATACAACACGATAAGAAGGATTTCGATTGTCCCGAGGCCCGTCGGTATGACCCTTGACGAAATGTTTCGTACAGTATGAACAGGTCTATCGTACAGTATGAACGACAATTCTATCGTACTAGACACCTTTAAGTCGTTCTCATCCATTTTTCCTGAGGTGGATCGTACAATACGAAGTGAAGGTATCATACAGTACGAACACCAATAATATCGTACCAAACAGAGTTAATTCGTCCCAATCCGTTTGCTGACATGGATCGTACAGTACGAAGAGGAGGTATTATACCGTACGATGATCAATAATGTCATACCAGATGGGTTGAATGACTGACAGCTATATCATACAGTATGATGTATATCGTACAGTACGATCAACAGAGGCAAAATTTGCGTATGGGCTGTGGTTGTATAGATTTAGATATATTGTATAGTAAGATAGTGGATCGTACAGTAGAATAATAAAATGTCAATTGGGGGTCTTGTGTAGTGAGTGTGTGATGATCAGAAATAGCCTTAAAAATATTTTTTGTTTTTGTTTTGTATTTTTTTTTTCTTGTTTTTGTTTTTTTTTTTTTTTTTTTTTTTTTTTTTTTTTTTTTTTTTTTTTTTTTTGTTTTTTTTTGTTTTATGCATTAATGTCTATGAAACCTAGTCTAGTCCTCAAGGAGCTAAAGGTATCGAATGCTAATGGTTTTGTGAATATGTCAGCCAATTGATCTCATGTAGCGATGTGATGCAATTTTATATCTCCAGCAATGTGATCTCTTATGAAATGGTGTCTAATGTCTATGTGTTTTGTTCTAGAGTGCTGAATTGGGTTCTTAGAGATGTAAATTGCACTTGTGTTGTCACACATGATTGAGATGGTTCCTACAGGTAGGTCAAGATAAAGAATTTGTTGTTTTAACCATAATACTTATGCAACGCAACTTCCTACTGCAATATATTATGCCTCGACCGTGGAAAGGGCTACTGAGTTTTGCTTCCTACTGGACCAAAAAACTAATGATTGTCCTATGAATTGGCAGGTACCAGAGGTGCTTTTTCTATCTATCCTATATCCTGTAAAATCAGAATCTGAATACTCTAAGATTTCAAAGGAAGTGTTGTGCCTAGGATACCAAATTCCTAAGTTCGAGGTTCCTAGTAGATATCTAAGGATTCTTTTGACCGAAGTTAAGTGAGACTCTTTAGGATCGGCTTGAAAATGGGCATAAAGGCATACACTGAACATTATATCCGGTCTACTGGCAGTCAGGTAAAGGAGAGATCCGATCATTCCTCTATATTTTTTCTGGTCTACTGATTTTCCATTTGGATCTTTGTCTAATTAAATTGTTGAGCTCATTGGAGTGTTCATGGGCTTAGCACTATCCATTTCATATTTTTTCAAAACATCCTTAATGTATTTTGTTTGGCTAAGGAATGTTTCATTATCCATTTGTTTCACAATAAAGCCAAGAAAATAGTTAAGTTCTCCCATCATGCTCATTTCAAACTCATTACTCATTATTTTTGAGAATTCATCACAGAAATTTTTATCCGAAGATCCAAACAAGATGTCATTCACATAGATTTAAATAATGAGAATTTTATTTTTGATCTTTTGTAAAAAGAGTGTAGTATTTACCCTACCCTTTTCAAATCCTCTATCCAATAGGAATGAGCTAAGTCGTTCGTACCATACTCTAGGTGCTTTCTTTAATCCATAAAATGTATTTTTTAATTTGAATACATGGTTTGAAAATTATGAACTTTCAAATCTGGGGGGTTGCTCAACATAGACATCTTCCTTAATTACCCCATTTAAAAAAGTACTCTTTACATCCATTTGATATAGTTTGAAGTTCTTGTAGCAAGCAAAAGCTAAGAGCACTCTTATGGCTTATAGTCTAGCAACAGGGGCAAAGGTTTCTTCAAAGTCTATTCCATAAATTTGGTTGTACCCCTTAGCTACTAATCTGGCTTTATTTCTTATTATTGTTCCTAAATCATTCACCTTATTTTTGAAGACCCATTTTGTTCCAACAACACTTTGTTCTTTAGGTCTCTTGACTAACTCCCAAACATCATTCCTGGTGATTTGGTTCAGCTCTTCTTGCATTGCTAGAATCCATAATTCATCTCCTAAGGCATGATCTATACTTGTAGGTTCTATCATAGAGATGAATGCTGAATGACTAATCTCTTTTCTAAGTACATGCCTAGTTCTTACACCTTCTGAAGGGTCTCCTAAAATAAACTCTTTAGGATGACTAGAAAAATATCTCCATTCTCTAGGCAAATCTTTTTGAGGTTCTACCCTTTCTCCTAAGGTCATAGTCTCTACTCCTTAAATTGCCTCTATTTCATCATCTTCAATTTTATATTTAGAGGGCTTATCTGATTCATCAAATACTACATGGGTGGACTCTTCTACTACTAGGGTTCTCTTATTAAAGATTCTATAGGCCTTACCTACAGATGAATAACCTAAGAAGACATCCTCACTAGACTTGGGATCAAATTTTCCTAAGGGAAGTTTGCCATTAATCAATATTAAGCACTTACACCCAAAGACATATAAGTGTAAATGATTCGGTGTCCTACCCTTAAGGAGTTCATAAGGAGTTTAATTCAGCTTAGATCTAATGTTTACCCTATTTAAAACATAACACATTATGTTGACTGCTTCTGCCCAAAAGTATCTAGGAAGGGTGTACTCCGCTAGCATTACCCTAGCGGCTTCTACCAAGGTTCTATTCTTCCTTTCTGCTATACCATTTTGTTGAGGTGTTCTAGGGGCTGAGAAATTATGATCTATTCCTATCTCTTGGAAAAATGATTCAAATCTTTCATTTTGAAACTCTACTCCATGATCGCTATGGATTGTTAAGATTTCACAACCTAATTTTCGTTGAAACCATGTGGAGAATACCTTAAATTTCTCAAACAACACATTTTTATGTGCTAGGAATCCTACTCAAGTGAATCTAGTGAAGTCGTCTACAATCCCAAATCCATAGTTTTTCCCTCCTAGGCTGGCTTTGCTAACGGGTCCAAATAAGTCCATGTGTAGGATTTCTAATGGCCTAGAGGTGATTACATCTTTAATTGAATGAAATGATGATTTGACTTGTTTTCCTAGTTGGCAAGAATAACATAAGTGATCCTTAGTAAAGTCTAACTTAGGTACGCCTCTAACTAGGTTTTTATAAGTAATGTTTCTAAGTGTTTTCATACTAGCATGGCATAGTCTCCTATGTCATAGCCACGAGTCATCAACTATTGCTTAAAAAAAAAAGAATTTAAACTATCAATGCAATCAAGGTCAAACATGTAAATATTGTTCATTTGTTTTCCTTCTAAAACATGTTTGTCATTTAAACTAATCACACATTTGTCAGATAGAAATTTAATGTCAAAAATTTTATCACATAATTGACTAATGCTAAGTAAGTTATTCTTCAAACCATCAACTAATAAAATATTTTTAATTAAAAAATTCTTAGCATTACCAATAATACTTGAGCCTATCACTTTCTTGGTAGTGTTGTCTCCCAATGTTACTTTGCCTCCAGTTCTGATCTCCAGTAGAATGAACTTCTTCATATCTCCAGTCATGTGTCACGAGTAGCCACTATCCAGGTACCACATGCTCTCACTAGGTCTTTTGTGAGAGAATCCCTACAATTTCATTCAAGGATTAGATTTAGTAAACAAAGTGAGTTTAAGTTCCTCCTTATTCTTATATGAATGAGATGTATGCATGCTATGCTGTGATGGAAGCACTTTAGGTCTCCATACTAGGTGTGTTCTACGGTGAATTATGCATGTGCGGGCTATGTGACCTAGCATGCCACAAAAGAAGCACCTAACACTGGGAAATGGGTTCACTAACCTATGTGGGTGGTGATGCTTCTTCCTAAAGTTGTGTGATGTATGTTGTGTTGGGGGTTTGCTAGACTGGGCTAATGTGAGTGATGCAATTTCCTTTTCTAGTTCTTTGATTTTTTCTTTAAATCTATTATTTTGAAATGTCAATCCGCGAACTTCCCATTTTAGCAAATGCTCACTGTGATCTACTTCTAATGCAAGTTTATCTAGTCTATTAAAAGCTTCTTCTAGTTCAACATGAGTGGTTTTCAAGGTTTCATGCACTTCAGTTAGTTACATATGCTTCTTATTTAATGTATCATACTCATCAAGAAGAGCATATGATCTCTATCTAAATAAGAATTTTCTTTGACTAAGTTAGCATGCTCAGTTTGTAAAGTACTAAACTCAATATTAAGACTAATATGCATCTTTTTCAATTTCCTATACGAGTCATGAATTTTTTTAGAAATAAGCAATAAATCTTCATATGAAAGTTGACATACCTCATCTTGATCTGATTAATCAAGATTATCGTTAGCCATTGGACATAAATTTGTTACCTCCTCCTCTGCTTTTTCTTCTGACGATTCTGAGGCAAAGACGGCCCAAAATGCTTTTTGTGTCTTCATTTTTGCTTTCTTGTACTTAACTTTGTCCTCACTTTTTTCCTTAGTAGGTTGGTTCTTTAGGTTGGGCCAATCAGCTTGAAGGTGACCTGGCTTCCTGCACTCAAAATAGATTGTATCAGATGAAACTTTATTAAACCTCGAGCTTTTACCTTTATTCCAGCCATTCTGATGACGTGTTTATTTTCTCTTTAAGAAGTTCTTAAACTGTCAGGTCATCAAGGCTATATCATCTTCTTCCTCCCCTGTAGAGCTGTCACTTTCTGAATTTTTTACTTTTAATGCCACCGTTCGCTCTTTCTTCATTTCACCTGCATCACTTTGCCTTTGACTCACTCCTTGCTCGTATGCAATGAGTAAACCAAGCAGATTATCAATAGAATAAACGTTAAGATCTTTAGATTCAGTGATGGTGGTAATTTTAGCATCATAGGAACTAAGTAAGCATCTAAGAATTTTGTTAACCTTTTCAGAATTTGAAATTTCTCTACCTAATGCATGCAAAGATGTCACAATTTCGGTGAACCTAGTGTACATGTCAGATATTGTTTCGCTAGGTTTCATATGGAAGTGTTCATAATCATACAATAGAATGTTAAGCCTAGCCTATTTAACTTCACTAGTTCCTTCGTACGTGATGCACAGTCTATCCCAAATCTCCTTACCATTGGCATAGGTAGAAACTCTCATACAATCCTCAGAGTTTAATACACAGAAAAAGCAATTTAAGTAATTCGCATTTAATTGAGCTAATTGCCTATCCTCATTGCTCCATTAATTAGAAGGCACTTGAGTTTTCACTCCATTCATAGTTTAAAAGGTGCAACATATCCATCATTGATTAACATCCACATGCAGTAATCAATAGACTGCAAAAAAGTAAATATTCTAATTTTCTAGAAATCAAACAGGATATTATCAAAAAGTGGTGGACGGGCTATTGAATAACCCTCCACAGTGTTACGATTACCAAAATGCGAAATGATCATTTTTCAAGGTTTTCTAAAACACAATTTTTGAAAACGGGCTCTGATACCAATTGCAATTACTAGATTGATAAGAGGAGAGGTGAATTGTGAAAATTTGTTGCAATAATTTAAAATCCTAAGCAAGAGTTCTAATATTTTTGTGTTTTTAAATCTTTAACAAGAAAACTTTAACTAATACGAAAGAAATTGATTGAAAACTCAACATGTAAAACTAAAATTCTTTTCCCCTCATAATTATCTCCAATCAAATATAAGTAAAATTAAAATAAAGTGCAAGTAAAAATAAAAATGGTAAGGAGAAGCACACCAAATTTTTATAGTGGTTCGATCAAACAATGATCTACGTCCACTCCCCAGAGTCCTCCACTCCAGGAATTTCACTACAAAACTATAGCTCTCATTTTACCCCATCGGCAAGGCAGAGAAGCCCTTACAAGACTCACTTTCACCAACCCGGCGTGGCGGAGTGCCCAGCGCTCTTCTCACCCTCCTAGTGACAGCAGCGTACCTTCTCATTTTTCTCCCTCCTGGAGAAGGCAGAGTACCTTCGAGGTCATGGATGTAGAAGAGTCTCCCCCTTAGAAAGCCTCCCACTAGTTTCTCTCGGGCCATAGGAGGAGCAAGATGCAGCAAGAACAAAGCAACCGTGTGATCTCCCTCACACTTCTTCTCCCTCACCAAGCTCACCCTCTCCTTTCTCTCTCAAACCCTACAAACTTCTCAAGAGCTCTCTCCCAAGGATTCCCTCTCTAATCATATTCCCCTCATTCTGTTTCTCTCAAAAAGATTACTAATTTGATACATAAAACAGGCTCCAAAATCCCTAAAATATTCAAAGTAGCCGTTACTATCTACAATACGATATTACATTGTACAATACGATATGTATAACAGTTTTCATCCTGGTACAAAGGTTTATGAATAGTTGAAAATAAATCGTATCGTACGATACAACATCGTACAGTATGAATCTCTACTCTTCTGTTCATACAGGATGATAGACGGGATGATCAAAACTCATCTCTATTCATCGTATGGTAAGATCTACTTCGTATAGTACATTGAGGCCAAATCAAGGGATCATTCAGGACAATCTCCA
>NW_021319486.1:452002-497717 GCF_001605985.2 Dendrobium catenatum
TACAAGATGATTTATGCATTGTCCTGGACTATCAGTTATGTTTCTTCATCATCCAACATGTATCTCCTGGACGTCTTGAACTATCTGCTGGATGATAGGTATAATTTTGAACTAATCATATAAGATGATGCCTATATCATCCTAGATGATCAGAATAATTAAAGTCTTTTAATAGTACGACACACCCAGATCATCCTGGTTGGAAGGACTGAAATACACTGATAGTATAGGACAAGCTATCGATCGTCCTAGACTATCTTTAATGGCAAGGTACAAATTAGGGTAATTTTTAAGGCCTTCTTTATAAGACATCTTATTTATTAATGAGAATATTTTTTACTATTGCCTTACTTGAGAGAGCTTAGAGAAGGAGAGGGAGAGCTTGGGAGAAAGAGATAGAATCTTGTGAGGTTGAGTTTGTGAGGTGCTCACAAAATTTGCTCCAAGCAAGGATTCGAGTAGTCTTCTCTATTCATCGTCCTATGCTCCTTGGTGGTTATAGGGAGTTTTTCGTTAGCATTAGATCAAGGTTCTCTGCCTGCTTTAGGAGGAAGCAAAAGGACTCTAGGTTCTCTACATCACCGAGATCAGTGAAAAGGAGTTTGTAAAAGCTTCTTCGCCTTGTTGTGGGAGTAAAAGGAGAGTTATTGTGTTTTAATGCAATTGGAGGTGAAGCTCTGGGAGTGGACATAGGTCAAGTTGACCAAACAACTATAAAATTTGGTGTGTTCTTTCTATTTTATTCGTGCACTTTATTTTTATTGTTGATTTTGTTTGTTTTAAATTATTCAAAAAGGTTTCAAAAAGATTTTACTTTTTATTTAAGAACTTTTTAGAACTATCAATTCACCACCACCCCCCCTCTTGGTTAGCCTTGGGCTATTTTATAAGGGCTTAACAACCCTAACAAACTTTTATTTGGGAGCCAAGAGAAAGCTTAGGCTTGAGTGTGATGTTGTTGAGCTCAAAAGAGGGAACGGGAACCACACCTTGCTTCTTATAGCTAAACCAAGTGATTGGGCTTGGTTAGAGGGCTTCACTTGACAATTTTCAAGTTGATTTAAGTATTTTAAGCTAGAAAATCTAGATGAAATGCAAGGGTTAATTTTGTTTCCTCATTTTAACCCATTTTCACTCATTTTTGGGCTTATATTGACTAGTTGAATAGTCAATGCTGACAGGGATTGAGGTTAGGTTAAATTACTAGATTGACAAGAGGGGGGGGGGGTGAATTATGAAAATTTGTTGCAATAATTTAAAATCATAAGTAAGAGTTCTAATATTTTTGTATTTTTAAATCTTTAACAAAAAAACTTTAACTAATTCGAAAGCAATTGATTGAACTCAACATGCAAAACTGAAATTCTTTTTCTCTCGCAATTATCTCCAATCAAATATAAGGAAAATAAAGTGTAAGTAAAAATAAAAAGCGATAAGGAAAAAGCACACCATAATTTTATAGTGGTTTGCTCAAACCATGACCTACGTCCACTCCCCGGAGTCCTCCACTCTGGGAATTTCATTACAAAACTATAGCTCTTCTTTTGCCTTCTCGGCAAGGCGGAGAAACCCTTATAAGACTAACTTTCATCAACCCGGCATGGCGGAGTGCCAAGCGCTCTTCTCACCCTCCTGGTGATGGCAGCGTACTTTCTCATTTTTCTCCATACTGGACAAGGCAAAGTACCTTCGAGGTCATGGATGTAGAAGAGTCTCCCCCTTAGAGAGCCTCCCACTAGTTCCTCTCGGGCCATAGGAGGAGCAAGATGCAGCAAGAACAAAGCAACCGTGTGATCTCCCTCACACTTCTTCTCCCTCACCAAGATCACCCTCTCCTTTCTCTCTCAAACCCTAAAAACTTCTCAAGATCTCTCTCCCAAGGATTCCCTCTCTAATCATATTCCCCTCATTCTATTTCTCTCAAAAAGATTGCTAATTTGATACGTAAAACAAGCTCCAAAATCCCTAAAATATTAAAAGTAGCCGTTAATATCGTACAATATGATATTACATTGTACAGTACGATATGTATAACAATTTTTGTCCTGGTACAAAGGTTTACGAACAATTAAAAATAAATCATATCGTACGATACAACATTGTACAGTACGAATCTCTACTCTCCTGTTCGTACAGGACGATAGACGGGATGATCAAAAATCATCTCTGTTCATCGTATGGTACGATCTACTTCGTATAGTACATTGAGGCCAAATCAAGGGATCATCCAGGATGATCTCCGGGACGATAAAAATGGGTCTCTGTTCATCGTATAGTACGAATAGGTTTGTTCAGTATGATGACCAATCAGAGATCAGTCCTCGATTTAACCCACTAATTACGGGTAAATTTTAGTAAGTATTCAAATAATATCATACATTACTAACGTATTCGTATAGTACGAATGGATAATAAAAACATACTTAACTTAATCTTGCGGCTAGTGTTTTGGATTTTTAACACATCGTACAGTACGATAGGGTTCGTATAGTACGATCTATTCACAAAAAATTATTTTACCAGATCAGATCGTACAGTACAATATAAAGTCGTATAGTATGATCAACAGAGAAAAAAAACTTTATTTTTGTTTCTTTTAAAGAAAAACCTCCCCATGTGTGTGTGCCTAGTTGCTTAGACTTACATGCAGTTTGTGGCCAGGCTCAAGAAAAGAAAAAATAAAATAAATAGAAAATTACATTATTTCAGACTCACATTCCTACTCTAACCAGTCTTGAGTCTCCCTGTTGTCCTGAGTAATTTGTGATCTTCCTGAAATGTTAGTACTCACAGGAAATAGCAGAAATCAAAGGATATTCCATGAATAGATATTTAGACGATATTATTTGTCATCATCAAAAGTTCAAACTAGGGGTCATGGATTCCAACATTAGGAAGGTCATGTATGGTGTAAAGGAAGATTCCAAGGTGTTTGGGCCAAATGGTTTGGAGTTTGGATGGTGATTTAAATACACATATGGATTTGACCCCTCATAATGAATTGACCAAGTCAAATTAATGACGGTTTAACTTAAGAAAATGTTGGACATACTTAGAATATCCAATAAAATGTTTTTGATGTTCAATTTGGTTTGGTGGTGCTTAAACCATTGAATTTGACTTTGGTGACGTTTATGGTTGCTTTTGGTTAACCAAGTCAAACTAAAGGTTGGGGTTAGGTCCAAAATTATTAAAATGACATTTTGTACCCAATGGAGGTGGTTCCATGCAATGGTGAGGTCTCCTTACATGAAATGCATGTTTGGGTCCTTAACGAGTATTTTGTCAACCATAGTTGAGTTGGTCAACCATGTCAAACCATAACTTAGGTTTTTGTTCAATGCACTCCAAATAATATTTATGATACATTGGAAGAGATTTCAAAGGTTGTTTTGAATGAGCCATGTGAAAGTTCGTTAGGGATGTTAAGCCCTTATAAACTAGCCTAAGGCTAACAAAGAGGGTGGTTGAATTAGTATTTTAAAAATTTCTCAATCAAAAACACAAACTTAAGCCAAACCAAAATTTACCATAAGGAAAATAAAGTGCAAAAATTAAATGCAGAAAAAGAAGTAATAAAGAATACATAAAAATTTATAGTGGTTCGGTCAACTTGACCTACGTCCACTCCCCGGAGCCTCTCCTCCTGGGATTGCACTAAACTCAATGTCTCTCCTTTTGCTCCCACAACAAGGTAGAGAAGCCTGTACAAACATCCTTTCCACCGACATAGATGAGGTAGAGAACCACCCAATTCCTTTTACTTCCTCCTCAAGCGGGCAGATAACCCAACTCCTATCGCTTTCTCCTAAAACAGGCAGAGAACCTTGATTAGTTTCTAATGTAGACCTCTCTCGAACCTCCAAGGAACTAGGGATGACGATAGGAGAAGATGACTTAGATCCTTAGTTGAAGAAACCTTTATGAAACCCCTCACAAACTCTCTTCACAAGATCCTCGCTCTCTCTTCCTTAATCTCCCTATCCTCTTGTCTCTCTCAGGTCAAGATAGCAGCAAAAGATGTAATCTTGGGTAAATAAGAGGTCTTAAATAAAAGAGCTCCAAATTTTCTCTTTATTATAACAAACTGACTTTATCGTCCAAGACGATATTCAAATCGTCCTGGTCGATTAGTTCAAATCGTTGAGTATCATCTAGAACATTTCCCTGAATGTGTGTTTGGTAATGGAAAAATAAATTGATCGTCCCAGGCGATTTCATAATCATCCTGGCCGATTAGTTCAAAATGACAAATATCATCCAACACATCGCCTTGATTGAATGTTTGGACGAAGAAAAAATAACTGATCGTCCAGGATAATTTGATATCATCCAAGATAATTAGTATAAAAATAATACTCATCATCCAGAACATCGTTCTGGTTGTCTTGGAAGAAACTAAGGTCTGTTTAACTTATCATCTCGGCCAATCCTGCTATCGTCTAAGAGGATATGATTGTGCAATCAACCCTTAATTTCTGTCTTTAATTACCATACTAATTAAGGCATAATTATACTGCATTGTCCAGGATGATATCCTGGATGATGTCCAAAAATAAACATGCATAAAAGGTTGTGGTGGCTGATTCTTTTTTATTTGATCCTATCATTCTGAATGATGCAAATATCATCTATAATAATTTGCTTAATTGTGTCTGCCTTAACCAGGATGCCCTAATTAGGGTTTCTATTTTTGACTGATCATCTAGGACGATTTTGGATCGTCCCGAACAATGTGATCAAAAATAAAAAACTCTAAAAATAGACAAAATTTTTCTTCCGAGTGTGTTTGTGTAAAGTTAACTAGCATTAGGACCCACATTATTACAATTAACTCAAGAAAAGGGAAAAGACACTTGACATATATTACAAACTGACTCAGTCCTAATCTACCCAATATTGAGCTGGTTTGATTTGCAATTTGATCTTGTGGACTAGAAATGTTAGTAGGCAAGATAGTCATAGAAAAAATAGAAGTGTTAGAACAGTTTACTATCATCAAAATTATAATTCCTAAATTTAGATTCATAACAATTTTCCTTTTTTTGATGATGACAAACAATCAAAACTAAATAAAATATGAACAAAAGTAAAACAGTACGACAAAGCAACTCATATACTTTCCACTACTCCCCCTTTTGATATCATAAAAAGGAGGAGGAAACAAGAAAAAAAAGGTATAACAGAAGATAATAAAAATGAAAAAGACTAGAAGAACGAAAGTAAAGTTTTTTTTTTTTAAATCTAAGCATGAATATGATAAATTCTCCATGTGATTGAATTAAAAATTTATAAGAATCAATGAGTTAAAATCATAAAAATCCAAAAAACAGTAAAATAGCCCATCCTATTAGCCCTAGCTCGGACTTCTCTCAAGGCAAATTGCCTTTTGAAAAGAAAGATCAAACTCAAAAAAATAAATTGAATAATAAAGAGAAATCCGTTCAAAACTTAGTTCCAGAAAATATCTTATAGAAGTATATATCAAAGTAATTAGTCACAATCATGAAATTTGAAATCAAGCATTTGAAAATATCAAGTGACACATGAATTCTTCTAAGATTTAAAGGGTTGAAAGAAAATGAAGATTGTCTTTTTGTGTGCGCATTTTACGCCTCTTTTCAATTAATTGGTGCACTTTGTGTATTTTTTGATTTTTTGATACACTTTATATATCTTTCAATTTTTTTTGGCGGTCATTACGGATGTTTTCAATTTTTCTTCTTTTTGGGCTCATTTGATGCCCTTGACATTTTTTGGAGGCTAGAAATCTTTAAAAACTCTAAAATACTCTCAATTATGAGTATATCTTCCATATATTAGAGAAGAAAAATTCACTCTCTAATATAATGAAGAATAAGCCACAAAATATAATCAAATTCATATAATAAATGCAACGACCATATTACAAAAATTTGAAAGAAATATAAAGACTTTGAACATTATATATATAAGATAGATTACTGTAGCAAGATATAAAAGATTTCAATCACAAAATCCACTTGTTAATTTGAGATATACTTTTGTTTAGAAAAGATAATCACACCGTTAAAAAAATGGTTAGAGGAAGGGAAACAATCAACCGTGTTTTCCCCTTAAACTGATTTAGAGATGTCAAACATTGACTATAAATTTTCAAAAATAAAAAAAGCCATAAAATGTCATTCCATCAGTGATCAGAAAGAAAAAAAATGAAAAACTAAAATAACAAAAATGAAAAATACAAAAAATAATGGCCAGCAAAAAGAGAAACAAACAAATCTGAAACAAACAAAAGAGTAGAAAAACAGAAATAAAGCATAAAATTTAAAATTTAGTAAACATCAAGTTCATGCATTTGTGTTAAGCACACCCAATCTAGTCCTTAAGATTCTGAAGGTGTCAAAAGTCAGTGATTTAATAAAGATGTCAGCAAGTTGATTCTCAGTTGTCACATGGTGTAACTCAATGTCTCCTTTAATCATATGGTCTCTAATAAAGTGATGCCTTATGTCAATGTGTTTGGTTCTTAAATGTTGGATATGATTCTTAGAGATGCAAAAGGCACTAGTGTTGTCATAAAGGATTGAAATTATGCCTACAGGTAATTCTAAATCCATAATATGTTGCTTCAACCAATAGACTTAGGCGACACAACTTTCTAAGGCAATGTACTCAGCTTCAACAGTAGAAAGTGCAATAGAGTTTTATTTTCTACTAGACCAAGAGACTAAAGACTGTCCTATGAATTAGCAAGTCCCAAAAGTGCTCTTTTTATCCACCCTACATCTTACAAAATCATAATCAGAATATCCAACAATCTCAAAAGAAGTGTTGTGTCTAGAATATCAGATTCATAAGTTTTGGATTCCTAAGAGATATCTAAGAATTCTCTTGACTGCACTCAGGTGGGATTCTTTAGGATCAGCTTGAAATCTAGCACAGAGATAAACATCAAATATTATATTAGGTCAGTTCATAGTTAGGTAAAGTAAAAATCCAATCATCCATTTGTACTTCTTTTGATCAACAGATTTTCCATTTGGGTCCTTATCCATCTGAACATGGAGGTCATGGGAATGGTTATTGGCTTGACTTTATCCATTTCATATTTATTTAAGATGTCCTTTATGTACTTTGATTAACTTAGAAAGGTTCCATTATCTAATTATTTTTTGCTAAACCCTAAAAAATAGGACAACTCTCCTATCATACTCATCTCAAATTTCTTACTCATTATTTTTAAAAAATTATCACATAGCCTTTTATTAGAATATCTAAAAATTATATCATCAATATAGATCTGAACAATGAGTAACTCATCTCCTACTTTCCTAAAAAAAAGGGTGGTGTCTACGCTCCGCTTAATAAACTCCCTATCTAGTAATAATATGCTAAGCCTCTCATACCAAGTTCTGGGTGCCTGTTTTAATCTGTATAACGCCTTTTTTAATTTGTAAATATGATTTAAAAACTGAGAACTCTCCAAACCTAGAAGTTGCTCAACAAACACATCCTCTTTTATTACCTCATTTAAAAAGGTACTCTTAACATTTATTTGGAAAAGCTTAAATCTTTTATAACAAGCAAAGGCTAGTAGTACTCTAATGGCTTTCAATCTAGCTTCATGTGCAAAGGTTTCCTCAAAATCAATCACTTCTATTTGGTTGAACCCCTTAGATACCATTCTTGCCTTATTCCTAACAACCACACCGGTATCATTCATCTTATTCTTAAGACGCATTTGGTTCTAACTACACTTTGTCCCTTTGG
Organism: Dendrobium catenatum; assembly: GCF_001605985.2. Lineage (NCBI taxonomy): Eukaryota > Viridiplantae > Streptophyta > Magnoliopsida > Asparagales > Orchidaceae > Dendrobium > Dendrobium catenatum. Next base: position 459,755 of record NW_021319486.1, read on the forward strand.
TCTTTCTACAAGCTCCCAAATATCATTCTAACAAATTGATTTAATTCCTCTTGCATGGTTAAGATACAAAATTTATCAGACAGGGCTTGATTGATGTTGGTGGGTTCAGTCATTGAGATAACTGGCTCACTTCCTTCATAAGTCCATGCCTAGTCCTAACACCTTTAGAAGGGTCTTCTTAGATAAGTTCTTTATGATAACTAAAATAAAATCTCAAATCTCTATGCAAAGTATGTGTAGGTTCTACCCATTTCTACATATTTGCATTTTCCACTCCTTGGATAATCTCAGTTACTCCTTTTGTATTTTGGGGGCCTACCCTCTTCTCCAAATTTTTAACTCCTTAGGTAATCTCTTTAACATCACCTTCATCCTCAACTCTAAACTTCCTAGGATCAGATTCATCAAACACTACACGAGTAGTCTCCTCCACCACCAATGTCCTCTTATTAAATACCCTAAAGGATTTCCCCACACTTGAATATCCTAAAAATACTCCTTCATCAGATTTTGGGTCAAAGTTTCCTATGTGTACTTTCAATTATTAAGAATGAAAACTTTACACCCAAAGACATTGAGGTAAGAAAGGTTGGGTGTCCTACCCTTAAGAATCTCATAGGGTTTCTTATCTAGTTTGGCTCTAACATTCACCCTATTCAACACATAATAAGCTGTCTTTACCGCTTCAGCCCAAAAGTATTTAGAAGTAAATACTCAGCAAGCATGGCTCTAACAGCTTCAACTAAGGTCTGATTCTTCCTTTCAGCTATCCCGTTCTGCTAAGGGATCCTAGGAGCTGAGAACTTATGACTAATCCCATTATTCTCACAAAGTCTCAAAATATCTCATTTTCAAATTTCCCCCATAGTCACTATAAATGGTTAAGATCTCACAACCTAGCTTTTTTCTGAATCTAAGTGAAAAAGGATTTAAATTCATCAAAAGACTCACTCTTATGTGACTAAAATTTAATACAAGTGAACGATAATCACAAATCCAAAGACTTTCCCCCTAAGATGGCAGTGCTAATTGGTCCATGTGAAGGAATTCTAAAGGTCTAGAGGTGCTAATATTCTTAATGGAATGGAAAGATGATTGAACTTGATTCCCTAGTTTGCATGCATCACAAAGCTGGTCTTTGGTGAACTTTAAGCTTGGGGAGACCTTTAATTAGGTCTTTTTAGGTCACTCTCCTAAGGATTTTTATGCTGGCATGACATAACCTCTTATGCCACAATTATGACTCATCAGTGGTAGTTTTTAAGTAAAATGAACCAGCATATTCAATATTATTTAAATTAAGCATGTAAACATTTTTTATCCACTTTCCCTGTAAAATAATATTGTTATTCAAACTAATAATGCATATATTTGCCAAAAAATTTATGATGAAGCCCTTATTGTATAGTTGACTGATGCTTAGAAAGTTGTGTTTTAGTCTATTTATAAGCAAAATAATTTCAATCAAAAAGTTCTTGAAGTGTTCGATTATAACTACGCCCACCACTTTCCTGGTGGTGTTGTCTCCAAGAGTGACATTGCCTTCAGCCCTGGCCTCCAGCGAAATGAATTGGTCGGAATCTCCAGTCATGTGTTGTGAGCATCCACTGTTCAGGTACCATATACTCTCACAAGGACTTTTTATTTTAATATATAAGGCCTTTTTTAATTTATAAACATGATTTAAAAATTGGGAACTCTCAAAACCCGGGGGTTACTCAACAAGCACATCCTCTTTTATTACCTCATTTAAAAAGGTACTCTTAATGTCCATTTGGAAAAACTTAAATCCTTTATAACAGGCAAAGGATAGTAGCACTCTAATGGGTTATAATCTAGCTTCATGGGCAAAGGTCTCCTCAAAATCAATCCCTTCTATTTTGTTGAACCCCTTAGCCACCAATCTTGCCTTATTCCTAACCACCACACAAGTATCGTTCATCTTATTCTTAAAGACCCATTTGGTTCTAACTACACTTTATCCATTTGGTCTTTCTACAAGCTCTCAAATATCAGTCCTAACAAATTGATTTAATTCCTCTTGCATGGTTAAGATCCTAAATTTATCAGAAAAGGCTTGATTGATGTTGGTGGGTTCAGTCATTGAGATAATTGGTTCACTTCCTTCACAAGTCCCTGCCTAGTCCTAACATCTTAAGAAGGGTCTCCTAAAATAAGTTCTTTATGATAACTAAAAGAAAATCTCCAATCTCCATGCAAAGTGTGTGTAGGTTCTACCCTTTTCTTCATATTTGCATTTTCTACTCCTTGGATAAACTCACTTACTCCTTCAGTGTTTTAGGAGCCTACACTCTTCTCCAAATTTTTAACTCCTTGGGTAATCTCTCTAACATCATCTTCATCCTTAACTCTAGACTTCCTAGGATCAGATTCATCAAACACTACATCAATAGTCTCCTCCACTGCCAATGTCCTCTTATTAAATACCCTAAAGGATTTCCCCACACTTGAATATCCTAAAAACACTCTATCAGATTTTGGGTCAAATTTTCCTAAGTGTACTTTCCATTATCATGAATGAAAACTTTACAACCAAAGACATGGAGGTGGGAAAGGTTGGGTGTCCTACCTTTAAGAATCTCATAGGATTTCTTATTTAGTTTGGCTCTAATATTCACCCTATTCAACTCATAACAAGCTGTATTTACCGCTTCAGCCTAAAAGTATTTTAGAAGTAAATACTCAGCAAGTATGGCTCTAATAGCTTCAACTAAGGTCCGATTCTTCCTTTCAGCTATCCCGTTCTGCTGAGGGATCCTAGGAGCTGAGAACTTGTGACTATCCCCTTGTCCTTACAAAAGTCTCCAAATATCTCATTTTCAAACTCTGTCCCATAGTCACTAAGGATGGTCAAGATCTTACAATCGAGCTTTTTTCTGAATCCAAGTGAAAAAGGATCTAAATTCATCAAAAGACTCACGCTTATGTGACTGAAATTTAATCCAAGTGAATCTCGAGTAATCATCGACAATCACAAATTCATAGACTTCCCCCCTAAGCTGATAGTGGTAATTGGTCCAAATAAATTCATGTGAACGAATTTTAAAGGTCTAGAGGTGCCAATATTCTTAATGGAGTGGAAAGAGGATTGAACTTGATTCCCTATTTTGTAGGCATCACAAAGGTGGTCTTTGGTGAACTTAAGCTTGGGGAGATCTCTAATTAGGTCTTTTTGGGTCACTCTCCTAAGAATTTTTATACTGGCATGACATAACCTCCTGTGCCACAACTATGACTCATTAGTAGTATTTTTAAGTAAAATGAAACAGCACATTCAATATTATTTAAATTAAGCATGTAAATATTATTGATCCTCTTTCCCTGTAAAATGATATTATTATTCAAACTAATAATGCATATATTTGCCAAAAAATTTATGACGAGCCCGTATTGCATAGTTGACTGATGCTTAGAATGTTGTATTTTAGTCTATCTATAAGCAAAATAATTTCAATCAAAAGGTTCTTGAAATTTTTGATTATACCTATGCCCACCACTTTCCTGGTGGTGTTGTCTCCAAGAGAGACCTTGCCTTCAGCCCTAGCCTCCAGCGAAATGAATCAGTCAGAATCTCCAGTCATGTGTTGTGAGCATCCGCTGTTCAGGTACACGAGGCTTTTTGTGATAGCAGACCTACAAAATCATCAAACTTCAAATTTAGGAATCCAAACCAGTTTAGGTATATTCTTATGAAAAGAAGAATATAATGCATGTGTGTTATGCTATGAGTTATGTAATTTGGGTATCAACACCCAATGTATAGTACGGTGAATAGTGTAAGTGTGTGAAATGTATCCTAACATGCCATATGAAAAACATCTAACACCAGGAAAAGGGTTTCCTAATTTATTCAGGTTATAGTGCCTCTTCCTAGGTTTAAAATTTTTTGGCTTTGTATCATGATTGAAAAACTGTTCAAGTGTGTGTGGAGTCCTATTTTCTTAAGTTCTTTTAATTCAACTTTAAACATCGAGTTAACACTTTCTAAAATAGCATTATCAACCTTCAAATAGTGCCCCCTACTTTTAGAATCATCAATATATATTTTAAAATCATTTTAAAATGCAGTGTATGATGTTTTTAATGAATCATGCTCAATGATCAACACAAAATATTTTTTATTTAAATCATCAAACTCATCAAGTAATGACATGTGATTGCTATTAATTTGGACGTGATCTTTACATAAAACTTCATGCTTTTTTTTTTAAATTTAAAAATTATAATTTTAAACAAGCATGTGATTTCATAAGTTTCCTATATAATGCATAAATTTTCTCACAAACTTCAAGTAATTGTTCGTAGCTTTGTTTGCATACCTCTTCTTGGTCAGATTGACCAAGATGATCGTCTACCATCAAACACATATTTGTTGTTTCCTCTTCAGCTTCAATCTCAGAGGAGTTAGATGTAAAATCCACCCAGAATGCCTTTTAGAACTATTTTTTGTCCTTCTTAAACTTGGGTCTCTCCTCACGCTTCTCCTTTCTTGGGTGAGTCTAAAGTGTAGGGCAATCGACTTTAACATGTCACGGCTTCCTGCTTTTAAAATAAATCATATCATTAAAACTTTTAAAATTTTTTGCTACATTTACCTTTATTCTACTTATCATGGTTCTTTTGCTTCTACCTTAGAAAGCTTTTGAATTTTCTCATGATTAAGGCAACATTATCTCTTTTAGATCTAGAAGAATTAGTGTCAATGTCATTGGCATTCAGCATCACAGTTTTCTCCTTCTTTTTCTCACATACATCAAGTTGTTTTTGGTTCACCCCTTACTCATAAGCAATGAGTGATCCAAGTTAGTTATCAATAGAATAAGTATTCAAATCCTTATATTCAGTTATTGAAGTAATCTTAACATCAAGGAAGAAGACAAGCATCTCAAAATTTTATTAACTTTTTCATAATTCGTGAGTTCTCTTCCAAAGGTATATAGTCAGGTAATAATTTGAGTAAACGTAATATACATGTCATAAATTGATTCAGTAGGTTTCATATGAAAATGTTCGTGGTCATGTAGTAATATATTCAATCGAGATTGCTTAACTTCATTTTTTCCTTCAGAAGTAATACACAATCTATCCTAAATTTTTTTTACCGGTAGCATAAGTTGAAACACGCATGTAATTTGTATTTCAAAGCACAGAAAAAATAATTCAAATATTTTGCATTAATTTGTACTAAATCCCTATCATCAAAATTCTATTTAGTAAAAGGAAGTTCAATTTTAATGCCTTTAATTTCACGTGATGGAGATGAATAACCTTCTTTAACAAGCATCTATATATGATAGTCAATCGATTGTAAAAACATAGATATACAAGATTTTCAAAAAGTAAAAGGAATAATTTCATACAAAAGTAGTCGGAAAATAGAGTACCCTTCCGCAGTATTTTGATTATCAGAGTTAACCATGAATCAAATTTCAAAAGTTTTCAAAAAATCCTTTTTATGAATCTCGCTCTGATACCACTTGAAAGTTCGCCAAGGATGTTAAGTTCTTATGAACTAGCCCAAGGCTAACCAAGAAGGGGGTGCATTAGTATTTTAAAAAATTTCTCAATCAAAAATACAAATTTAAGCCAAACTAAAATTAACCATAAGGAAAATGAACTGCGGAAATTAAATGTGAAAAAAGCAATAATAAAGAACGCACAAAATTTTATAGTGGTTCGGTCAACTTTACCTACGTCCACTCCCCAGAGCCTCTCCTCTGGATATTGCAGTAAACTCAGTGACTCTCCTTTTACTCCCACAACAAGATGAAGAGGCCTATACGAACTTCCTTTCCATCGACACTGGTGAGGAAGAGAACCTAACTCTTTTTGCTTTCTCCTGAAGTAGGCAGAGAACCCAACTCCTTTCGCTTTCTCCTAGATGGCAGAGAACCTTGATCAGTTGCTGAAGTAGACCTCTCTCAAATCTCCAAGGAACTAGGGACAACGACCCGAGCAGACGACTCGAATCCTTGCTTGGAGCATCCTTTATGAAACCCCTCACAAACTCCCCCTCACAAGATCCACTCTCTCTCTCTCTCTCTCTCCCTTACTCTCCCTCTCCATTTGGCTCTCTCAGGTCAATATAGCAGCAAAAGATGCTATCTTGGATAAACAAGATGTCTTAAATAGAAGAGCTCCAAATTCACTCTTAATTATAACAAACCGACTTTATCATCCATGACAATATTCATATCGTCCTGGATGAATAGTTCAAATCGATGAGTATCATTCAGAAAATCGCACTGAATATATATCTCGACGAAGGAAAAGTAAAATGATATTCTCAGATGATTTGATGATTTTCTAGGCCGATTTGTTCAAAATAATAAATATTGTCGAGAACATCGCCCTAATTGCATGTCGAGATGATGGAAAAATAACGGATCATCTAGGACGATTTGGGATCATCTCAGATAATTAGTGTAAAAATAATATACATTGTCCAGAACTTTATTCTGGTCGTCCAACAAGATATTAAGGTTCATTTAACTGGTCATCCCGATCGATCCTACGATCGTCCAGGATAATATGATCGTGCAATCAAACATTAATTGCTTTCTTAAATTATTACACTAATTAAGGCATAACTACACTGCATCGTCTAGGATGATGTCCTGGATATCCTGGACGATGTCCAAAAATAAAACATGCCTAAAATGTTATGGTGGATGATTCTTTTTTATTTGAGCTTATCGTCCTGGACGATGCAAATATCATCCAGGATGATTTGCTTAATTGTGGCTGCCTTAACGAGGTAGCCCTAATAAGGGTTTTTATTTTTGATTGATCGTCCAGGACGATTTTGGATCGTCCCAAACGATGTGATAAAAAGTAGAAAACTCTAAAAATAGATAGAAATTTTCTCCCGAGTGTGTGTGTGTGTGTAAGGTTACCTAGCATCGGGACCCACATTGTTACAATTGACCCAATAAAAGGAAAAAGATACTTGACGTACATTACAAACTGATTCAGTCCTAATCTACCCAATCTTGAGCAGGTTTGATTTACAATTTGATCTTGTGGACCTGAATAATTAGTAGGTAAGACAGTCGTAGAAAAAGCAGAAGTGTAAGAATAGTTTGCTATCATCAAAATTATAATTCTTGAATCCAGATTCGCAACACAATATTGAAATTTAAGGGAAGGATTGATTTTTCCGTTAAGGATTATGGGGTTTAGTGGGCCCATGCATGGCTAACTATGGCCAATCAGGGTTCACCAAAATGCAGTTTTGTGTTTAACATGTCATAACAATGGTTATGAAAATGTTTAAGGCTTTTGGGAAGGTTATGAAGGAAAAACTACAATAGGTGCACAATTCAGTGACTTGAGTTGTAAATATTTAAAAATTTTGCAGCCTTTAGAAATCAATTTAGCTTTTGAGGTTAGAGGACTCATATTGGCCTCAAATTTTGAGGGGTGACCCTAGAGACATTTCTAATCAATATACAATTGACGGGTCGTGAATTAGAGGTCATTTTTTTTTAAGTGATTGAAAAATTACTCAAAAAAGATTTTGAGACATAGACTTTTGGCTTTGATTTTATGTTTTAGATTTTGGATTTGATATTTGTTTTGGATTTGCTTTTGATTGGTGAACCTCGTGCAAGAATGAGGTCAACAACCTTCCGTTGACCCAGTTAGGAGAGTAAATGTATTAGATTAGACCTATGTTAAGAAAGATAGATGCAGACCTAAGATTTCATTACAAAATATTAGAAATAATATTATTTATTAGAATTAAATGAGAACTTAACTCTACGGCACAATACAGAAAAAATGATTCATATAGCCCACGTAGTGGGAGGTGATTATTTAAAAGTTATTAACAAGATTTTAGGAGTGAAACCCGCCTATATTAAAGTGATGATTTGGCACTCAACATTTTCTTTCAAAAAATTCTCTTACCTAATTTTCTTCACTTATAGAGATATCATAAGAAATAAATTTTGATGCCATAACATTAAAGCATTTTTATCTAAATGATATCACACAATTGTAGACATCACTAAGTCATGTCCATCAATCATATTTCTCGATTTTAAGACTATATCATTCACTCTATCTATGAATATGAGATCTTAAGAATAATTTTATTCATTCCTTTTATTTTCATCTTCTGATCTTGAAGCCCCAATGGGCCCCATTCAAGAGAATTAAAAACCTAATCAAACTAAATTGCCAAAAATAGGGAGGAGGCCGTTAGAATCAAGTAGTTACAAATTAATATCTTATATTCAGCCTAATCCCATAAAGTTGTATATTTCTTTTCCGGAAATTACGAGTTAATTGTTTCTGCCAAGCAATATTAGATCATGTTATTAAGATTAAGATTTTATTTGGGATAACTTTCATACTTCTTTCTAAAAATAAATTTTTAGCATAAAAAATTTTAGAACTAAAAGTTCCTAAATGAAGCTAAAATTTCGTTTAAATTTTTGTACTAGAAAATTGCTTTAAAAATCAATTTAAAAATAGTTTCAAATGAAACCAAACAGTTATGCATTAGTCAAGTCTAGCTATTGTATATTTCATTTGATGAACATAAATGGTCCATTATCAAAATTTGGAATAGTTCATTAGCGGGGCTCCAGTTAATAAAATAGTAAACTTATATTTTATTGCACCATGCCATTTTTAGCCTCACCTTCTCTCTCTCTCTCTCTCTCATTAATAAATTAATTTAATTCTGGCTTGAAGATAATACTTTCATGATTAAAGATTAATATTAGCGCATTATTTAAATTTTACAAATTAGTGGAACAACTGTTAAGAAAAAAAAACCGTAAAATAACTGTTAATCTCTCCTTATTCTAAAGTTGTGATAAAATTAAGCCATTTTTTACAACTTATTTTTGGTCTTATTGTGGAATGGAGAATACAGCTTATCTAACCAAAAAAACAACTAAAATTTTATTATTAAAAAACATCAAAATAATACTTTTAGCCAAAGATGTTTATAAGGGAAAACATTAATCTATTGGGCAGTCCAGTAACATTGCCACTTGTCTTTAAAGAGTCATGTAGCTTCAATTCTTTTGTTTTTTTTGGTTAGCCAAAGATGTTTATAAAGCCTTTTTTATTCCGTTTTCAAGTCATCTATTGTTAACAAAACTTTGACGAGGACGCATTTTTTAACAACTATATAAGCATTCTTCTTTGCAAGAGATCCCATCAAATCCTTCATTAGTCCTGATTATTGATTCTGGAATCTAATAGCAAGAGATCTACTTGCCATGGAAAGCCAATTGACAGTTCTCGTTCTCCTCCTCTCGAGCTTAGTTCTCATCTCCCAGTCTGCAAAGGCAGCTCCTAATCCTTCACCCACCCCAATCAAGGCCGTCAATCTTGGTGGGTGGCTTGTCACCGAGGGCTGGATCACACCCAACCTATTTGATGAAATTCCTGTCAATAAGGATCTATTGGTAATGAACAATTACTGCTTATTTTTTTCAATCTTCTTACTTACAGCTAACATTATAATGTTAATTTCAGGATGGTACTCAGATCCAGCTCAAGTCAGTCACTAAGAACAATTACCTCTCAGCCAATAATAGTGGAGGATCGGCAATCCTTGCAAGCCAGTCATCGGCTTCTGGGTCGGAGACATTCAAAGTATATAGCTTGTATTATGTCTTTTGTCTTATATGTAATTCATATTATATGAATCAAACTCAATCATGAACTGATAAATAGAAATGCTATTTAGTTGTGGAGGATCACCGAAACAACGTTCCAGTTTAGGATTTTCAATTGGCGATTCTTGGGGCTAGATGATCAGGACAATTTGGTGGCGACTTCAACCTCATCTTGTGACTCAGATTCTTCACATACATTTGAGATTGTGAGGAATGATGACGATCCTAATCGAATACGCATCAGAGCGCCCAATGGTTCTTTTTTGGAGGTGTTTGTTTGCATAGATTCTTGAGATTGATTGTAATGGGAATCATCTTACTTTTTATTCTGAAGTTCTAATTCCTTGAATGTTTTAATGATCGGTAAATTAGGTCAAGCCAGAAGGGTTGGTGACAGCAGACTATTCGGAGGATACTAATTGGGGAGATGATGATCCTTCCATTTTTTTATTGACTAATGTGAGGCAGATCCAAGCTGGAGAATTTCAGGTCACTAATGGCTATGGAGCTGACAAGGCCCCATCTGTAATGATGGTGAGATCATTATAATATGTTTATTACATCAAAAGGCTTGATTAGAAAGTATAGAAATGATTCATTTTTATTAGATTTAAATAAGAATTTGAGTCTTAACAGAATATAATGGAGAAAAATGATTAATGTAGTCGACCACACAGTGGGACTAAGACTTGATTTTGTTGTTGTATTAGACGTGGAAATATGATGCAATAATAATACTAATCAAATGGTTGTTGGGGTTTGCAAAATCATTGGAATAACTTCATAGTGGAAGATGACTTTAAGTTCATGTCAGAAAATGGTTTGAATGCAGTGAGGATTCCAGTTGGGTGGTGGATACGATTTGATCAAAACCCACCTCATCCTTTTGTTGGTGGATCCTTGCAAGCATTAGACAATGCCTTCTCTTGGGCAGAGTAAGCATATAGTGTGTGTGTGTTTTTTTTTTTTAATTTCTAAACCAGAAAGAAAGTATCTCAATCACATATGAATGTCCCTCTTACATTATAACGTGGATTTACATTGTAGGGAGTATAACATAAAGGTGATCATAGATTTACATGCTGCACCTGGATCGCAAAATGGGTGGGAACATAGCGGAACAAGAGATGGAACACAGTTATGGGGCAAGACAGATGATACCATCAAAGAAACAGTTGCCGTGATCGACTTCCTCACGTCGAGGTAGTATGATTTGAATCTTGATCCATGATGCATTATTTGTTTTTCATTATGCTTTACAAATACCCATATCACTCAATCTTGCACAGGTATGCAAATAGAACAGGGCTTTATGCAATTGAGTTAATGAATGAGCCATTGGCTCCTGGAGTCACAATTGATCGCCTTAAGAAGTATTATAAGGTTGGTTATGACACGGTGAGGAAGTACTCTGATGTGTATGTGATCATGTCAAACCGTTTATTGACCAGAAATCCAACTGAGCTCATCCGATTTGCGAGTGGCTTCTCTGGATCAGTTATTGATGTCCATTACTACAATATGTTCTCAAAGGTTTTTGAGGACATGACAGTGCAGCAAAACATCAACTATATTAAAAAATATCGTGCTTCTACTATTAAATCATTAACAATTTCCAATGGTCCTCTTATCTTTATTGGTAAGCATCATAATTTTTTTAACATTTTCAATACATTTGATGTATTTTTTATCATAAAAATAAATCATAATTCATTGATGCAGGGGAATGGGTGGATGACATTGATGTAATTGTTGCATCCAAAGATGATTATCAAAGATTTGGGGCAGCGCAACTTGAAGTGTATGGGATGGCGACATTTGGGTGGTCTTATTGGACTCTAAAGAATGTTAGAAATCACTGGAGCCTAGAATGGATGATAAAAAATGGATACATAACTTTATAAAATATTAAACATTTATTGAAGATAGTGGGCTATTGAAAAGTGATCTACATCAATAAGATTAAAGCTTGTAATACAAAATGCATATTTCCTAAGAGTTATATCACACGCTTATTAAATTTGGGAAATAAACTTCGATTTTGACCATAAAATGTAACAATAATTGAATTTGTCAAGATTTATATTCAAAGTTTTATATTGAATTTTGGCTATAATGGTTTGTTGTCATCCCTCCATAAGATTGTTAACTATTGTATCTCAAAAATGGTTTCCAATAATATTAGAGATTAGGTAGATTAATCATGCCTGATATCATGATGTGTATATAATCAAATAGAACAATAGGTAAGCAAATTAAATGATTTTGTTCACGAGATGACTCTGTAATGCTCATGTTAATGAGCTAGAAGGAAAATTAAAAGGGGACATCAACTCAATATAGTTTTCTATTTGGGAAGTAAAAGTAATGAAAGAATAAGAGGTTTACTTAGCCCACTTGAAGTATTTATGAGTACTTCGATGAAAGGCAGTTTATTACTTTTTTTATATATACGACTGTAAAAATGAATAACTTCTCTAAGATATATGTTGGACAAAAATGCACCTAAATTGAGGGTATTGTTTTCCATTAGCCAACTAGTCCATGAAATTGTGAAAAATCAAGCCATGTCATCTTTGTGAATCACATTGGATTGCATGCCCTTGACGTTGATAAACATAAAAGTAGAGGCCCTAAACCCCAAGATTAGTGCTATTAACAATGTCTTTGATGTTATTATTAATGAAAGCCTAAATTTGATGGCCAAATTGATGATGGAATTATGATATTATTGTTGACAAACATTGTCATCAATAATATTGTTTAAAGGGATAACAAAAATCTTGACTTGATTGAGATGTTTAGGAACTAAAAAGAATGTCCTAATCTTCTTCATCTTTAGATCAATAACTCATTTTATGTCTTTCACTTTTTTTATATCTTTCATGCAAAATTAAAAGAATTGCTCCTTGCTATATCAATACATAACTATTTGCATCTTTTTTGCAATGCTTGAAATTATTTAATTCTTGTTTCTTTAAAATTTGAAACTTTCTTAGTTTAATCACTATTAAGGTATCAATGCAGGCACTCCATCATTTTGCATCCCAGGAGATTATACACAAACCTAATTATTTTTATTCCGCGCTTAGCAAAATCATAAATAAAAATCTTTGTTGAAATTTAATGACTTTGAAGAACAACAAATAGTGATAATGAGGCTGATTAGACTTCCCTTGTGCTAGTCCAGTACAAAGGCAAGGCCAAGCAATTATAATGATGGTACATTATTGCAATTACAATGATTTATACAATAATATTTCTAGTTAGTTTATCAGTATAATATATAATATCCAAAAAAATTTGAAAATTTTTACTTTTTCAAATTATTAAGAAAAATTTTAAAAATAAAGAAGAACTATTATTTAAAGCAAAAACAAAGTTATATTAATGATTGGATAAAGGAGGTTGCATAATATGAAATATGATATAATATAGATTATACATGCAACAAAAAACTAATCATTCAATTTTATAAATGGAGAAATTTTAATTATATACAAAGAGTAAGAAAATTTTCCTTGAATCCATTCTCTCTCTCAATCTTCGAATCCAAGATATCTCTCAAGTCTTAAGACTAAAGACACAATAGACACTCCTTATTAAAACGATGTCTAACACATGTCATATAATAATCACTGCTTCTATTTTAGTTCACTTTATATAAAAAAGAAAAGTTTGTTAAAGCATGGGTGACGTTTAATTCAGCATGGCATGTGATTCATATCATAGACTTATTAAAAGAAATCATGGCTATAAATTGTTGCATACTAAATGAATTTAAGAGCAACTTATAATAAAGCATTATACTGGACAGAGTATATCTTGCAGATAATTCAAATAAAGCAGACTTTGCATTGAAATTAAACAATAGTTTAAATATCAAAATAGAAAGTAATAGATTCCCTTTACCCTTATGAATCTTCTGTGCTAGCATATAAAAAAAAAGCTTTTATGACTCTCAAATGCTTAACACGTATAAAAAATTCAGGCCCTTATGACTCCCGATACTTTCAACACAATAGAACTTCCTTCAACTATAAATATCTATAGAATCATAATGTTTTTGTGATGATTTGGTTTGTGATAATCGTTCTTTTTGCTTAAAGAAAATTTTAAATACCAATTCACCCCCCCTCTCTTGGTTAGCCTCAGGCCAGTTCTATAGGGCTTAACATCCCTAACAAACTTTCAAGAGAGAGAGAGAGAGAGAGAGAGAGAGAGGAATTTATGAGGGGGAGTTTATGAGAGGGTTCACAAAGGTTGCTCAAAGCAAGGTTCCATGTCACCGTCTCTGTTCTTCGTCCTTCGCCCTTGGGATGTTCTTGGGAGGTCTACTTTAACAAAAGGTCCAGGTTCTCTGCCCGCTTCAGGAGGAACCAAAAGGAGTCGGTTCTCTGCCACACCGGGGTTAGTGAAAAGGAGTCTATAGTAAAGGCTTCTCCGCCTAGATGTGGGAGCTAAAGGAGAGACACTTAGTTAGTGCAATACTCGGAGGGTACCTCCGAGGAGTGGACGTAGGTCAATGTTTGATCGAACCACTATAAATTCGGTGTGATCTTTCTTTGTTTTACTTCCGCATTTAATTTCCGAAACCGCTACTCTTGTGGTGAATTGTTTTGGGTTTAATGTTGTGCTTTACCTAAGAAATATTTTTTAAAAAATACTAATTCACCCCCCCCCCCCCCCCCCCCCCCTTGTTGTCCCCCGGGGTCCCCCTCCTCTTGGTTAGCCTCGGGCTAGTTCTTAAGGGCTTAACATCCCTAACAAACTTTCAAAGTTGTTGAGCTCATGAGAGGGGAGGGGGGGACCACACCTTACCCCATATGGATAAAAGGATTAAGCTTAGTTAGAGGACTGCTTATAAGGGTTTTAGGGTTGATTTAAGTATTTTAAGCAAGGAAAATCTTGAGGGAATGGGGGTTAATGGGGTTTACTCATTTTCATCCATTTTGACCCATTTCAACTAATTTTGGGCTTCCATTCACTTGTTGACCAGTCATTGTTGACTGGAATGGAGGTTGAGAAGGTCATGTATAGTGTAGTGGGAGACTCCAAGGGGTTTGAACCCAATGTTTGGGTATTTGGATTAGAAATTTAGGTACAAGCACGAATTTGACCCCACATGATGGATTGACCAAGTAAAATTAATGATGGTTTAACTTACGAAAATGTTGGACATTCTTAGAATATATAATAAAATAATTTTGAATATTCAATTTGGTTTGGTGGTTCATGAAGCATTGAATTTAATTTTAGTGATGTGTATGGTTGATTTTGGTTAACCAGGTGAAACTAAGGTTTGGCGTTAGGTTCAACAAGTTAATTTAAAATGACATTTTTTACCCAATGGACGCGGTCTCATGCAATGGTGAGGTCTCATTGCATGAAATGTATATTTGGGTCCTTAAGATGTATTTTGGTCAATCATAGTTGACTTGGCCAACCAGGTCAAACCAAGACTTAGATTTTGGTTTAGTACACTCAAAAAAATATTTAGAATGCACTACTAGAGGTTTCAAAGGCTATTTTGAATAAGCCATATTTAGGTTTAGGGGAATGATTGATTTTTCCCTTAAGGATTTTGGGATTTAGTAGGCCCATGGTCAATTGTGGTCAACCAGTATCCACCAAAATGCAGTTTTGTGTTTAAGATATCATAATATAGGTTATGAACATGTTTAAGGGTTTTGGGAAGGTTCTCAAGATCAAATTCCACAAGATGCACAGTGCAGTGACATGTGCTATAGATATTTGAAGATTTTCCAATCTTTGGAAATTAATTCAATTTTTAGGGTTATAGGGCTCAGATTAGACTCAAATTTATAGGGTTGACCCTAGAGACATGCATAATCGATATACAACTAACGGATCCTGAATAAGAGGTCATTTGATTTAGTTTTTGAGGTAAATGAAAAATAACTCAAAAAGGGTTATGAGACATAGGCATTTGGCCAAATCCCATAAAAATGCATATTTCTTTTCCCAAAATAAGAGTTAATAGTTTCTCTGCCGAGTAATATTAGATCAACAAGTCGAGTTTTAAAGATTAAGATTTTATTTGGGATAACTTTCATAGTTCTTTCTAAAATAATTTTTTAATATAAAACTTTTTAGAACTAAAATTTTTTTACTACAAAGCTGCTTTAAAAGCAATAAGAAAACCGTTCTAAATGAAGCCTAAAGTTTTATTTGGGATGATTTTTTTAATACTTTTTAAAGCAATTTTCTAGCATAATAAATTTTATACTAGAAAATTGCTTAAAAAAAAGTAAAAAAGCCTTCCCAAATGAAACGTTGCATTAGTCAACAATAGCTATTGTATATTTCCTTTGATGAAGAGAAATGGTCAATTCTCAAAATTTGGAATGGTTCATTAGCTACAACTTATTTTTGGCCTTATTGTGGAATGGTGAATACATCTGATCTAACCACAAAACAACTAAAATTTATTATTAAAATATATCAAAATAATATTTTTAGCAAAAGATGTTAATAAGGGCAAACATTAATCTATTGGGCCGTCCAGTAACATTGCCACTTGTCTTTAAAGAGTCATGTAGCTCCAATTCTCTGAAAAAAAAAAGGTAAGCATTGACTATATAAAATAAATATAACTATAAAAAATAAATGCTTACCTTTTAAGCAGAGTTTTTTTTTTAAATTTCTTTTAAAAAAAATATTGATCTAAAGTTGTCTCAAATTAAATATATGTGATTCAAATAAATTGTGAAAGAAATTAACAATCATTTTTCAATGAATAGTAAGGCTTCTTTTGGGATGGTTTTTTTATTGCTTCATAAAACAACTTTTAGTACACAAATCAAAATTGTTATACTAGAAAGCTCCTTTAAAAAGCAGAAAAAAATCGTCCCAAATGAAGTCTAAATTTGCTAAAAATGAAGGTCACTGAATCAAACTAACCGAACAGCAGAGAAAAGTTTCAAAAAATGTTTTTATAGAGATTTTTAAAAAAGAAATCAAGTAATATAATGAGTTTTTTATTGAAAATGTCCAAAGCGGAATAAGCAAATTCTTTAAAAAATAATAATTTGATTTTATCAAAATTTATGCATCTTTAGAAATAATTTTTAATAACAAGATGAATATATTTATATATAATTTATTTATATATTCCTTTTCAGCTGAAGCCCGAGCCCTCCTATTTATGCCGTTTTCAAGTCATCTATTGTTAAAAAAACTTTGACGAGGTCGCATTTATTAACAACTATAAAAGCATTTTTCTTAGCAAGAGATCCCATCAAATTCTTTATTAGTCCTGATTAGTGATTCTGCAATCTAATAGCAAGAGATCTACTTGCCATGGAAAGCCATTTGCCAGCTCTCGTTCTCCTCCTCTCATGCTTAATTCTCATCTCCCAGTCTGCAAAGGCAGCTCCTAATCCTTCCCCCACCCCAATCAAGGCCGTCAATCTTGGTGGCTGGCTTGTCACCGAGGGCTGGATCACACCCTACCTATTTGATGAAATTCCTGCGAATAAGGATCTATTGGTAAAGAACAATTACTGCTTATTTTTTTCTATCTTCTTACTTACAACTAACATTCTTATGTTAATTTCAGGATGGTACTCAGATCCAGCTCAAGTCAGTCACGAAGAACAATTACCTCTCAGCCAACAATGGTGGAGGATCGGCAATCCTTGCAAGCCAGTCATCGGCTTCTGGATGGGAGACATTCAACGTATATAGCTTGTATTCTGTCTTTTGTCTTCTTATAAGTAATTCAGATTATATGAATCAAACTCAATCATGAACTGATAAATAGAAATACTATTTAGTTGTGGAGGATCACCGAAACAACGTTCCAGTTTAGGGTTTTCAATTGGCAATTCTTGGGGCTAGATGATCAGGACAATTTGGTGGCCACTTCAACCTCATCTAGTGACTCAGATTCTTCACATACATTTGAGATTGTGAGGAATGATGATGATCCTAATCGAATACGCATCAGAGCGCCCAATGGTTCTTTTTTGGAGGTGTTTGTTTGCATAGATAGTTGAGAATGATTCTAATGGGAGTCATCTTATTTTTTATCCTGAAGTTCTAACTCCTTGAATGTTTTAATGATGGGTAAGTTAGGTCAAGCCAGAAGGGTTGGTGACAGCTGACTATTCGGAGGATACTAATTGGGGAGATGATGATCCTTCCATTTTTTTATTGACTAATGTGAGACAGCTCCTAGGAGAATTTCAGGTCACTAATGGCTATGGACCTGACAAGGCCCCATCTGCAATGATGGTGAGAGCAATATAATTTTTTATTACATACAAAGATTTGATTAGAAAGCATCAGAAATGATTCATTTTTTTAGATTTAAATGAGAATTTGAGTCTTAATAGGATACAATGGAGAGAAATGATGTAGCCGACCACATAGTGGGATTAAGACTTCATTTTGTTGTTTTATTAGTCGTGGAAATATGATGCAATAATAATACTAATTAAATGGTTGTTGGGGTTTGCAGAATCATTGGAATAACTTCATTGTGGAAGATGACTTTAAGTTCATGTCAGAAAATGGTTTGAATGCAGTGAGGATTCCAGTTGGGTGGTGGATACTATTTGATCAAAACCCACCTCATCCTTTTGTTGGTGGATCCTTGCAAGCATTAGACAATGCCTTCTCTTGGGCAGAGTAAGCATATAGTGTTTTTTTATTTCTAAATCTATAAGAAAGTATCTCAATCACATATGAAAGTGTCTCTTACATTAAAATGTGGATTTACATTGTAGGGAGTACAACATAAAGGTGATCATAAATCTACAAGCTGCGCCTGGATCACAAAATGTGTGGGACCATGGCGGAACAAGAGATGGAACACTGTCGTGGGGCAAGACAGACGATAACATCAAAGAAACAGTTGCCGTGATCGACTTCCTCACATCGAGGTAGTATGATTCGAATCTTGATCCATGAGACATTAATTCTTTTACATTATGCTTTACAAATACCCATATCACATAATCTTGCATAGGTATGCAAATAGAACAGGCCTTTATGCAATTGAGTTATTGAATGAGCCACTGGCTCCTGGAGTCACACTTAATCGCCTTGAGAAGTATTATAAGGCTGGTTATGACACAGTGAGGAAGTACTCCGATGTGTATGTGATCATGTCAAACCGTTTATCAATCAGAAATCCTACTGAGCTCATCCAATTTGCGAGTAGCTTCTCTGGATCAGTCATTGATGTTCATTACTACAACTTATTCTCAACACTTTTTGAGGACATGACAGTGCAGCAAAACATAGACTATGTGAAAAAATATCGTGCTTCTACTATTAAATCTTTAACGGTTCCCAATGGTCCTCTTATCTTTATTGGTAAGCATAATAAGTTTTTTAACATTTTCATTATATTTGATGTATTTTTATGATAACAATCAATCATGATTCAATGATGCAGGGGAATGGGTGGATGAAATGGATTTGAGTGATGCATCCAAAGATGATTATAAGAGATTTGGGGCAGCTCAACTTGAAGTGTATGGAAAGGCAACATTTGGGTGGTCTTATTGGACTCTAAAGAATGTTGAAATTCACTGGAGCCTAGAATGGATGATAAAAAATGGATACATAACTTTATAAAATATTAAACATTTATTGAAGATAGTGGGCTATTGAAAAGTGAGCAACATCAATAAGATTAAAGCTTGTAATACAAAATCCATATTTCCTAAAAGTCTTATCACACGCTTGTTAAATTTGGGAAATAAACTTTGATTTTGACCTTAAAAGTGTAACAATAATTGAATGTGCCAAGATTTATATTCAAATTTGACAGGAAAATCACCCATTACCGGCGGAATTTTCATATGTGATATCATGATGTGCATATAATCAAATATAACAATAGGTATGCAAATTAAATGATTTTGTTTGCGAGGTGACTCTCTAATGCTCAAGTCAAAGAGCTAGAAGGTAATTAAAAGAGGACATTAACTCAATATAGTTTTCTTTTTGGGAAGTAAAAGAATGAAATAATAAGAGGTTTACCTAGCCCACATGAACTATTTTTTTAGTGCTTCGATGAGAGGTAGTTTATTATTTTTGTGAGATATATGACTGAAAAAACGAGTAACTTCTTTAAGATATATGTTGGACAAAAATGCAACTATATTGAGAGTATTTTTTTCCACTAACCAAATAGTCCATCAAAGAGTGAAAAATCAAGCCATGTTATCTTTGCGATTCACATTGGACTACATGCCCTTGACGATGATAAACATACAAGTAGAGGCCCTCAACTCAAACATTAGTACTATTAACAATGTCTTTGAGATTGTCGTTAATGAAAGCCTAAATTTGATGGCCAAATTTACGATTGAATTATGAGATTATTGTTTACGAACATAGTCTTCAATAAAATTGTTTAAAGGGTCAACAAAAATATTGACGCGATTTAGATGTTTAGGAACTAAAAATATTTTCCAAGTCTTGTTCATCTTTAGATCAATAATTCATTTTAGGTCTTGCCCTTTTTTCATATATGTCACGGAAAATTAAAAGAATTGCTCCTTGCTATATCATTACACAAGTATTTGTATCTTTTTTGCAATGCTTGAAATTATTTAATTCTTGTTTCTCTAAAATTTTGATTCAAAGTTGAAACTTTATTAATTCAATCACTATTAAGATATCAATGCTTACACTTCCTAATTTTGCATCCTAGCAGATTACAAACAAAACCTAATTATTTTTTATTCTGCGCTTAAGAAAATCATAAATAAAAATCTTTGTTGAAATTTAATGACTATGAAGTACAACAAATAGTGATAATGAGGTTGATTAGACTTCCCTTGTGCTAGTCCAGTACAAAGATGCACCCAAGCAGCCATAATGGTGGTACATTATTACAATTACAGTGATTTCTACAATAATATTTCTAGTTAGTTTATCAGTATAATATAAAACATAAAAAAAAAAAATTATTTTTTCAAATTGTTTTGAAGATTTTTTAAATTAAGAAGAACTATTAGGTAAAGAAAAAACAAAGTTATATTAGTGATTGGGTAAAGGAGGTTGCACGATATGAAATATGATATAATATAGATTATACATGCAACAAAAAACTAATCATGCTATTTCATAAATGGAGAAAATTTAATTACATACAAAGAGTAAGAAAAACTTCCTTGAATCCATTTTCTCTCTCAATCTTTGATTCCAAGATCTCTCTCAAGACACTCCCAATTAAAAAGATGCCTATCATATGCCATATAATAATATATGCTCCTATTTTAGTTCACTTTATATAAAAGTAAAGTTTGTTAAAGCATGGACGACATTTAATTTGGCATGACACGTGATTCATACAATAGACTTGTTAAAAAAAATCATGCCTATAAATGACAAAGTTATGCGATATGGCATCTCAATCGTAAAGTACTATACCAAGGTATCATAATTATCAGTGCACTTCTTGATCCTAAAGGAAACTCATCTCAATCTTCTTTGGGTTGTGGTTCTGTCTCAGTGCTAGACATATTACTCTTGGGAATATCTCGACACTTCTACTTGAGGTACTTCTTTAATGTAGTTTCTCTCGGCAATAATGCTCCTGTCCTGGGAGACTATCAATAATTCATTTCTAGTGATCAAGTGGGAGGAGAGGAAACATCTATATTCTTTTTTCACATGCATAACACTTTGTCGTAAATGCCACTTAACCCTTCTTGTTGATTTTGTATAATACCTTGGTGCCTCATAAAAGGGGTTTGTTTTTTTCTCCACAGTCAATCATTCTTCAATTGAATGTCTCAGCTTAATAATAACTCATCAAGGAGTAGGACTTCTTATATCTCATCTTCTATCTTTAAAGGCTTTAATGGCTTCAAATTTTTTACATTAAACATTATGTAGATCTTCATGTAAATCCAATTAACAGGCATTGCCCATAACCTTCTTGAAGATCTTTAACAAATCATACTTGATCGGTTTGACATTTTTTGACCTAAATTTTCATTCTCTCCGAGCTATTGTTGGACTACTCAAGATCTCCATCTTTGAACTTTTCCCAATTCGATGGAAATTATGTTGACCTTTACATAGTTGTTGCATCTTTTTGAGGTGTATCTATACCTCAAAGAAAAATGTTGGGATCTTCTCAATAAATATTTGGCTGCTCTTGAGGCTTGTATCTCATCTTTCAACGCTGGGAATTACTTCTATCGAAAACTTCAAGTTAAAAGGACTTTGTGGATTATACCGAAGGAATGAATTAAATGGATATAAACATGTTAAACTATGAAATTATTTATTAAAAGTAACTGGATTTTCATTAGACTTTCATCCTAGGGATATTATGCATTGAATCCATATAACAAGTGCATTAAAGTAATGTTCACCATCTCAACTTTTTCATCAGTTTGTAAATGAAAAATAATTCTTCTCCTTAGTGTTTTATTCATAATGACAAAAATACTAGAACGAGCAGACGAAGCAGAGATCTCTTTCCAAGATCATTGAGCTCAATAAATCAAAATGCACCAATTATTTTTGAATAAGAGATGTCAAACTCCTTCTCAAATGATGTTGTTATTGAACATCTTGAACACTATAAAAATATTCCTATTTAAAAACAACTCCACCATAATGAAAATATGGTTATAGGACTAGGGTCAATTTTAGCCTTGTTAGAAAATATATGAACTTTTTTTCTCACAGATGACTTGGAGCATGCAAATTATAATATAATCTTTGCTTTTTATTTGAGTGCTTTGAGGAGCAACAAAGTATGCATCCTCTCAGGAAATTGAGCATATCCTACTACACTTTCGATTAATAGACATTTCTACGGAGATTTTCTATCACAAACTAACCTAATATGACCCATAGATATGGCTTGTTATACAATGTTGAATTGAAATAGATTAAGTCCAAGATCAAAGATTTGGAACTTTTTTAGATTTTCTTAAATTTTAAAATAGACCATAGAGCTACTAATGTACTTGCAAACAATAGAAATGTGGGCTCTGAAAATTCGGCCCCGGCCTCTGCCAGCACATTACTGCTTTTTCTTTTGGCGAGGGAGTTTTAACAGAATAAGTTCCGGGGTAAATTTTGGAAGGCAGATGGGTTTGTAGATAAGACACTTCCCAAAGATTTTTCCCTCATTTTGCGAGGACTTTATGATATGAGTTCTGGTTTCCTATAGGCGCAAGCCCCTATAGTTAATTACCCCTCCCGATCATGAGAGAGAACTTTCTATTTAGGCTAGTAGTCAATCAGATATGTAAAGATACGTGTTATCTGGCATATAGTAGCAGCAATAAACATTTGGAAGGGTTTGAGAATTTGGAAAAGTTTGAAGGGTTGGAAGATTTTGATATTTAAAATAGAAATTGCACCATCTTGCACTTAAAGCAGATGGCGGGGGAATGGATGATAGACCCGATCAAGATCCCATGGTTTCGTCGTCTCGGGCCATCTTTGTCCCTGGTCAACTTAGTCAGAGGGGGCAGTCAACCCAACCTGAAAGAAGGATCCTTGTCGGCAGCCATGGGTTGCTTCGTCCAAGGGGACCTTGTAGACCTGGGTTGGATATTTGCCAAAGGGGACAAATTTGAATCTACCTTAGCTAACAGATGGCTTTGTGCCCTATTAATAATATCATATTGATTTATATATCAAGAATTTGATGCCAATAAGGAACATATTGGCGCTGGCCATAATCGGTATTTTGTGGTGCCATTTGGCGGCAAAACTACCGGTTAGAGGATACGTACCACGTTCTTATTGGCAGGAGATTGTTTGAGAATGAATCCTAGTGATATTTTTGACTAGGCATTTGGCTCTTTGTGAGCTGAAGTAAAATTTAATTTGTCCACCTTGGCAAACTGATGCGGAGGGTGGATGAAATTTGCTTTAAGTGATTGATGGATTGAATTTCAATTTTAAACATTTTTGGGATTTTGGGATTTTGAGATTTTTTTTTATTTTGGGTTTTTGTGGGTATTTGGGATATAATTTAAAAATATTTGTGAACCCCTTTCGGTTGAGATAAATATTCAACATGGCCATCATCGGGGTGTCAGGGGTTATTTTTATTTAAGCTTGAACCTTGTCGACCCTATGAACTTGCTGACAGGGGATCGTGTTTTGTAGGCTTTATGCCTTTGTTAGTGAATTCATATTATTATAGGCCTTGAAAGCCTAATATGAATGTATTAAAATAAATATACCTGTCATCGCAATCGCATATTTGTTTGATGGTTCAAACCGTATCGACTCATATTGATCAGTATAAAAACATCAGGTTCAAACTTGAATTCACTTATCGACCCGTGTAATATCTCTAGGCGTCACGTGTGCACCCATAACACGCTCGTCGAGGCCCATGCGGGTGTTTGGGGGCATTTTATAATTATTTATTAAACCTTGTCGACTCCTATTTACCTACTTAGGAGGATCGGGTTCAACTTTATTGACCCGCACAACATCTCTAGACGCCACGTGTGTACCAATAACACGCTCGTTGGGGCCCATGTGGGTTTATAATTACACTTACCCCTTGTGTACCTATGTATATACAATCTACGGTGCATGTGCAGGGGTATTTTTAGAAATTCAACGGGTCTTCCACTACAGCTTATAGAAGTTCATCTTTGTCGTAGTCTCTTCAGCATTTGCTCATGAGCGATAGATTAGGTGTATTGCTGGTCTTCTATAGTGGCCCATGGATACTTGCACTTGTTGTAGTCATTTGGTATTTTGCTCGTAGATGACATCTAGTGTATATGATGAGTCTCCCACAGCGATCTGAAGGAGCTTGTATTTTGATGTAATCCTTTTGAATTTTGCTCATAGATGAACCATGTTGAATGTGACAAGTCCTTTGCTACTATATGAAGATGATTTAAATCATATGTGATAAGTTTGTTCAATGACATTTGCCTTCGAATTGAAATAATAATCTCTTAATATCAATTGGAAGTCTTGTATGATAAATTACAAGCATGCCAGTACATTCTTCGTTGATTTTTACTTGCGTGGTCAACACTTAGGAATGAGAACTAGAGAATTCATTCATTCTCTAACATTTATTGTAATCACTCATCATTTATAGGTAAATTTTAGTGATATTTACATTCTAATTAGCATGAAAGTTCTTCTACATTCATTTGAGAGCTTCATATTTTGATTGTAAATACATTGGTTGGAATGAGATGTAGGAATCATAAGTCTCTCATTGCTCTTGGAAGTAGTTCATAACTTGTATGGTGGATTTGCTCATTGATATATGCTCGCAATCAAACATATACCCTTGTAACTATCTTAATAAATTGTATGAGTCAACATCATTTGTGAGGGAATGATGGTTGCAAATTCTTCATTCATCATGAGCTTTGTATTCAATTGCTTGCATTTAATCAAGATCTTTATTGCTCTATCAATTAAATCTTTATCTTGTGCATGATATAATGTTCTATATGATCCATGCAAGCTTAAGCCCAATCTTCTTGGATTCATTCTTTTGAATTCAAATCCATAGTAGGTCAATTTTGAGTTCATAATCAAAATCAAGTTCGAGTACCTTCTGATGCTGTACAGTTCAAGTTCAATGTCCACTATAGTCTAACTCAAGTCTTTACTTGAGTTTAAATGTCCAAGTCAAGTCTTGGTGGTTACATTGTGCCACTTGCAAGTTCGAGTCCCAAATTCTTGCAAAATCAAGTTCATATTTAAGTTCTTGTTCCTTATAGCATCACTTGATTAAGTTTTGATTTAAGCTTGATTTTGTCTTAAATTATGCCCAAGTTAAGTTCATTTGATGTCCAAATAAAGTCCATGCACTATTTGTTCTAAGACCTTATCCTTTTTAGACAAAATTTTGGCAACCTCCCGGCATCTACCCTTTTTAGGGGAAAAACTAAGAGGCTGCCTACCCGCCACGTCAATAAAGACGTGTACGGTTAGTGTTTGTGAGACACCGCGGTAGTATTTTTTATTTTTTTCATCCACCACGCCAACAAAGGTGTGAATGGGGTTTCAAAAGCAACTTTTGAAAAAGCAGTTTTTGATGGTACCCATTTAAAAAGATAGTTTGCTTTCCCCCCGCTCGGGGGTACTTATAATTGACCCCGCCTCGCCGTAAATGCCGCATTGGGGTCCCATTACACCATACGCAATAAAGGCGTGCATGGGCGGGTTTCCGATCCGCCATGAACATTAAAGTAAGGTTTTGAGTTTTGGAAATATCTGTACCTTCGTGGGGTTGGTGACACGTGGGTCGAGGGGTCACTCGCCTACCTCGTCGTAGGTGTCGCACCGGGTTCCCTCCTACCACGCTCAACAAAGGCGTGCATAAGTGGTTTGCTGGCCCGACATGCATGCCGATGTAAGAGAGGATTTTTTTAATTAATTAAAATTAATAATAATTAATTACAATTTCAAAATAATTAAATATAATTATAATAATTAAACATATTTAATTATAAATGATGATAATTAATTTAAATTAAAAGTTAATTATAATTAATTATAATAAATTATGATTAATTATTATCATTAATATTTAACCATAATAATTATAAATTCTCTCTCTCTCTCTCTCTCTCTCTTTGTGTGTGTGTGTGGATCGTATGAGAGGGCAAGGCTTCGGCTGAGTGTTTCCGTCGGCCTGGGATCGCAAAGCAGGGAAGAGGCTTCAGGATTGGAGGAGTTCGGCTGGAGTTGAGCAGGAGGTCGTGGGATTTGGCGAGAGAAGAGAAGCCAGAGAGCATCGTGGGAGAGAGCAGCCAAATGGAGGTCTCTTCCTCTCCTATTTAATGACGAGGCGTAGCGTCGTTTTGAACAACGATCGTAGGATTTTCGCAGAAATTTCGAAATGGCACCGGATGTACTGCGATATGACATGATTTGAGAAGGATTTATGAAATTTCAGCACTATTTGAGGATCCAATGGGTACGAGGTATGTACGCTGGATTCATGGCTTCTCTTCCTCTTGTGTTGTATATACAGAGGTTAACAAGAAAATAACTCATCCACAAATTTCTTCTCCTTTTGATGATCGTCGAAATATATATACATAAAATCTATACACTATAGTACATGGGTAAGAATCAAAATAAAATAAAGGAATAATCTCCATGACTATATCAAAATCAGAAATTACCTCTATAGACTTAGACAAGTCAAATCTTGAATCCTCAGTTATTCAACTGGCTCTTTCCCTTTTTTTTGACATTAAATAAAGGGTAAAAAAATTGTGAGGCAACACAGCTCACTAGACTACACCCACCAATCTATATTTTTAATAATTAACTCAATATGCATATTAAATGAATTTAAGAGTGGAATTAATAATAAAGCATGTACTGGGCCAAATATATCTTGTAGATAAGTGAAATAAAGCAAACTTTGCATTAAAAATAAATAAAGAAATACTTTAAATATCAAAACAGAAAGTAACAAATTTCCTTTTGGCTCTTATCCCATAAGAAACAGGCCCTTATGACTCTCTTGTGCTTGCATATCATAACAAGCTTTTATGACTCTCAAATGCTTAACACGTATAAAAAATTCAGGCCTTTATGACTCCCGGTACTTTCAACACAAGATAACTTCCTCCAACTATAAATAGCTACATAATCACACATTTCAACCCGATAAGAACATATATTATTGCATTTTAGTAAAATAAATATAAATCAATCAATTTCAAAAATTTACATAATGCTTTACCTGTAAGAAAAAAAAAATATTGAGAAAAATTTCACAATTTAGAAATTTCACAAAAAAAGGTTTGTTCGTATCATTATTTTGAAACTTTAATTATACTATAACCTTACTTTCAGGGATCAAAATTAATTTAAAATTGTATAAAAATAGCATATCAATTTACCCAATAATTAAAAAAAAGGTAAATGTGCACAATAATAATAACTATAAGATGTAGAAATGTACAGGATTAAAGTTTTGTAGATAGAAAGTTATCCTCAATGTTTCACTATGAAATTATAATTTAATCAAGAAAATATCAAAATTCTTATATTTTTAAAAACAAAGATAGATATAATGCAATCTTTCTCGATCTGAATAACTTTCAGAACAAGGATAATAATAGAAAATTACTAAAGCCACCAAAACCTCACTCTCTCTCTAAAATATCTCCACTCTCTCTAAACTGTTAGGGGGGGCTATGTAAAATGAGATGCAAATGGAACTTGTTATTTTTATAAAAATTTGACCTAGCGCCTCAGCTCTCATCCTTGCAATGACGCAGTGCTCCAAATTTGAGCACACGATAATGCAGTAGCCCAGTATGAGAGCATGACATCCTAGTGCTAAAACATTAGTTATTTTTCCAAAAAAAAAAAAAAAAAAAATTGAAAACTTAATTCTATAATGCCATCAACTTGACGACATGGCACCCTTAGGGAAAAATTCAAATTTTACATACATGTACATAGACCCCTAGGACCTGCTTTAAAATAATCTTAGACATCCCTTATACTCATAGAACACTTGCAGACACATGCATAAGACATGAATGCAAAAATTTTAGTGGGTGGTCGTATGTACATATTATATACTTTATTATACTTATGTTTTCTATTATTTTTAGATAGTTTATATAACTTTCTTTTTTCAAAATATAATTTTAGTTCGAAATGCCATGTAGGTGTATGGGTATTTCAAAAGGTGGGAGGAAAAATGTCTAAAGACCGATTAAGACCCCACACACCATTCCATTTTGGTATAGTTTTAGTAATGAGGTATAGTTATGGTAGAACTCATCAACCTTTTTTCTTTTCATAGGGTGTATTACAGAATCCAACTATATTTCTGGCCTCTTGACGTGTGATCTCTCTTATCTTTATTTCTCCCCTTTTGACTGGTCAACTAATTATATAATCTTTACACGCCAAATAACCCAATTGAGCCTATCTTTCTTTGTATTAGGAGAGCTTAGGGATCACATTATGTGCCAAAGAAATAAGAGTATAAAATAGCATCCATAATTGAGTACTCTTAGGCCAAGTCTTAAGATGAAATTAACTATTTATGATCTCATTTATATTTTTATTAGTCTACTCATGTAGACTGTAAAGATTTATGACCATTTTATCCTGCATGATAATGATTTTTTGGCAACCATGGTGGGAAAAGTTTATCTTTCCATCTTTGGATGCTTTGCTATTCTCTTCTATGCATAATCCTGGTTTGGTGTTCCTTAGTTTAGGTTCTTTATTTCCTAGACTTCTTGGTTATTCCACCTATTTCTTCTAATCCTCCCATGGTTTGATCATGTGCTAATCTTTTTAGTTCTTAGACGACATTACTATGGTGTACTTGTTGGGGGAAATTTTAAAAAGGTGATTTTCCTTGCAAGGTGCAAAATAAATCTAAATTAAATTTCTTTGAAGAAAATCAAGAATTAAATTTAAATCTCAATAATAAAGTTAAACAAATCATTAGGGATAGTATATTGCCTTAGAAAATGGAGATAAGATCTCTTAATGGGTTCAAACCCAGAATTATGGGGTATTTCTCAAATGTCATAGCATGATTTAAGAAAGAACCACATATGACCTCGGAGGGTCAAAATGAAGTTAAGTCAAATATCCAACTATAATAATCAAGAGAAGTGATTATTAATTTCATATTTGAATTGATGTTAACGCATGATATATCTCCTTGAAGAAATAAGATATCATATGTTAAAAATTATTTATTTATGATGATAATGATTGTTATAAGTTTGATTTCCTAGGAGAAATATTAATTGAGTTTTAGAAATTAATATGGGTTCTAAATCTCCTATGAGTTCAAGTCCTCATAGTTAATTACATCATAGGAAACTAGAGTCTCCTACAAGGACTCTCGATTAAAATAACAATAGAAATTTTGTTCAGAGATTTTCTAGGAATGATGTCAAAGGAGGTGAAACTGTAATTTTAAATGGGATTGGAACAAAATGGAACACTTATTTTAGAGACTGAGGAAGGGTATGAAATAAAAAGATTCTAAAATAATTAAGAAGTGCCTCAACTTAAGCTAAGTGTTGAGTTTTAAATTTTGGATTGAGAGAAAATTTAATTTAAGTTGATCATTTTATTAGATATTTGAAATAATATTCTCAGAGATTTGGGCCTTATGATTCAAAATATACCCGAATCCTAAATCTAAATTGGGCACCAAATAATGATGGCACAAATCTAACTAATGTAGTGCAAAATCTGGACATGCCTTGGCCTGGATTGGGGAGTTGGCAAACCACCTAGTCGATTTTAAATCCATGAGTCTGGTCATTTTTATAAAAGAGTGTCAGGGACATTTTTATTAAGGATTTTGAGAATTAGGACCGACATGTAGAATTCGTCCTAATTGGTCCCTTGACTTATTTTGGGTGAAAATGCTAAAGAGAAATGTAATTAAAATTTAGACTCTTCTTTAATTTTTTACTGTTATAATGCATGCTGATTGACTCGATTAGTACTTAAAACTAGAATGAAGCAGTTTTAAAAAAAAGCATAAAAATAGTTTTTATCTTAGAGATTATACATATTCCTCTTGACAAATATGCACCTTTATAGACCAGGTGGTCTGCCAAAACTCGCAGGTGTGGAGGAGCCTAAAAAAATGAAGAGAAGAGTGCAACAATATATTATGTGAACTACTGGCGATCCCGGGCTTACTTCTTAGATCGTTAGAATTTTTATGTTATCTTAAAAGATTTTATTTAAATTTGAATAAAAAAATTTTACACACCCTTATTCAATTAATTAATTGAAGAATTAATCAATGAATAATTAATTAAAGTATTAATTAATAAATAATTAATAAAATAATTACCCAATCATCAATCAATATTTTCCCATCAATTCTATTCAAGTCTCTCAATATGTGCTTAAAGTTTCATGGGATCTCTCAACACTAAAAAATTTAACATATGTATCATTTAAAAAAAAAAATTAAAATAAAAATATATGTATATATACATTTATATGGGAAAATATAAGTATTCAATTTAAAAAAAAAATTAAAATAATAAAATCATTTTTGAAATATTTAATATAATATTTAATTAAATATGAAGTAAACATCAAATTAATTAAGTAATTAGAATCAATTAAAACAGAATAAGTTTTTTTATTTTTAAAATAATTTTAAATTAAAATAATTATAATTTCAAAATTTTTGATATATTACATGCATATTTCTAATTCAAATTGAATTTTTATTGAATTCATAAAGTTTATTTTAAACAAATGTATTTAAAATAAATTAAAATTAATTAATATTTTAAAATATTTTTAAAATAAAATAAAATTAAATCTTAGGTGTTTTATAAAGTTTTAAAACAAATTAAATAATTTTATTTACATTTTCAAAAGTATTTAAATTTAACTTGAACTAAATATTAATGAAATATTTAAGTGTAGAAATTATTTAAAAATATGGAAAATATTTTAAATTAACTTTAATGTTTAAATTAAAATATCTTAAAATAAAACTTATAATTTATTTAGAATATTTAGAATAAACTTTTAATTTTTAAACTACTTGGTTTCATATTTAATTAAAAGACTAATTAAATATCTAAGTAATTAAATAATCCAAATTACTTAAAGTATCTAAAGAAAATATTTTAAACTTATTTTTAATTTTAAAAAAATATTTAAATAATATCAATAAATATTTAAATTATTTTAAAATAAAATTTAAGTTTTTAAAAATATTTATGTTGATGTTTAATTAAATATTAGTTAAATATATTAAACTTAAATGTTCTAAATTTAACTTAAAAAATATTTTTTAAAATAATTTTAATTTTAAATTAAGGGCCTTAAAATTCTAGAAATTTTGATATATTATAAAAAATTTTTAATATTTATATGAAGGAATGTATGCTTAAAAAGAATTAAAACAAATAAAAATAATTAAAAATGAAGGCGATAGTGGGACACATGGCATTCTCAGGTTTGCGAAATAAAAATGTGCGGTGATAGGGTGCTACATGGCATCCTCAGGCTAACCACAGGTTAGCATGTGGTTAATAAATTAACCACGTCAGCAGAAGGTAGTAGCCGTTGGATCGGCGTGAGTTCCATCCAACGATGGAGATCAAACATTTATATTACTTTCAAGTTCTTTGAAATCTTGTCATTGCATTTATCATATGATTTTGAGTCTATTTTGTGGCTTATTCTTCCTTATATTAGAGTGTGAGTTTTTTTCTCTAATATCTAGAAGATATACTCACAATTGAGAAAATCTAAGAGTTTTGAAAAGTGATATAGTTTGGGAAAAAAAATGGTCAATGATGCCAAAAATTAAAATATGCACAATGATCACAAAAAAAAATAAAAGATACACAAAGTGTATGCAAAATTAAAAGATGCGCAAAGTGTACCATTCTATTGACAAGAGGCATAAAATGAGACCACCAAAAGCGAGTTCTCTTCTCTTTCAAAATTTTAAAACTCAGAAGAATTCATGTGTCACTTGATATTTTCAATGTCTTGGAATTTGAATTTCATAATTGTAACAAATTATTTTGGAATATTGTTCTATAAGATATTTTGCTGAAACCAAGTAATTAATGGATCTCTTTTTCTTATCCAATTTGTTCTTCTGAATTAGATGTTTTATTTTCAAAAGATGATTTTAACCTGAGAGAAGTCCGAGCTAGGGTTAACAGGATCAGATATTCTACTAGTTTAAAATTTTGATGATGTTAACTCATTGGTCCTACAAGTCTTTAAAATCAATCACATGCAGACATTGTCATTTTCATGCTTAGATTAAAAAAAAAAACTTTGCTTTCATTCTTCTTTTTCCTACTTTTTCTTTTATGACTTTTTCCTCCTTTTTTGTGATGTCAAAAGGGGGAGTAGTATTTGAGTTATTCTTTGATTAGTTTTGCTTGTTCTATTACTTGCCATCATAAAAAAGGGACAAATTGTTGTGAATCTGATTTAGGGGAATATGCTTTTGATGATAGCAAAATACTTCTATTTCTCTATGACTTTCTTGCCTACTAGCATTTCAGGTCCACAAGATCAAACTATAGGTTGAACCAGCTCAAGATTGGGTAAATTAGGACCAAGTCTATTTGTAATGTATAAAATTATATCTTTTACCTTTTCTTGATTCCATTGTAATATTATGGGTCCTGATGCTAAGTATCCTTGCACATACACACTTGGGGGAATTTTTTTTTTGACTGTTTTAGAGTTTTCTATTTTTTCTCACATCGTCTGGGATGATCCAAACATCGGCTTGGATGATCAGTTAAAAATATAAACCCTAATTAGTGCATCATGGTTAAAGAAGCCATTATTAAGTGCATTGTCCTAGATGATATTTGTATCGACCAGGATAATAGGCTCAAATTAGAAAGAATTAGCCACTGGATCTATTTAGGTAGCTTTTATTTTTATACATTCTCTAGGACATCATCCTGGATGATGAAATACAATTATGCCTAAATTAATCTGGTAATTAAGGAAGGTAATTAATGTTTGATTGCTTGATCATATCATCCTGGATGATCACAGGATAGACCTAAATAATTAGTTCAAAAACCTCAGTTATTCTTGGACGATCAAACATCGGCCAACTTCTATTCAGGGTGATATTATGGACTATATTCAAAGATTTATATAAATCATACAGGACGATATACTATTTTCTTGGATGATATGAACAAAAACCTTCTGATCATCCCAAATCACTCTAGCTGATTTAGCTAAATTTGTACTGATTGTACTGGATGATATTTATATCGTCATGGACGATAAAGTCGGTTTATTGCATTTAAGAGCTATTTCGAAGCTCTTCTATTTAAGACCGCTTGTTCTACCCAAGAGTAAATCTTTTGCTGATATTTTGACCTGAGAGAGCCAAAAGGACAATGAGAGCAAGGGAGAGAGAGAGAGGATCTTGTGAGGGGGAGTTTGTGAGGGGTTTCACAAAGGTTACTCCAAGAAAGGATCCATCATCATCTTCTCCGATCTTCATCCCAGGTTCCTTGGGGGTTTTATAGAGGTCTACTTCAGCATATAATTAAGGTTCTCTGCCTGCTTCAGGAGGAATCAAAAGGAGCTGGGTTCTTTGCCTGCTTCTGAAGGAATCAAAAGAAGTTGGGTTCTTTGCCTCACCGGGATTGGTTAAAAGGAGATTTGTACTGGCTTCTCCGTCTTGTTATCAGAGCAAAAGGAGAGTTACTGAGTTTAGTGGAATACTTGGAGGGCGCCTCTCGGGGTGTGGACGTAGGTCGTGTTAATCGAACCACTATAATTTTCTGTGTTCTTTAATACTGCTTCCATATTTAATTTCTACACTTTAATTTCTATGGTGAATCTTGGTTTTGGTTTAAGTTTGTGCTTTAGCTTAAAGATTTTTTTAAAATACCAATTCACCCCCCTCTCTTGGTTAGCCTTGTGACTAGTTCATTAGGGCTTAACATCCCTGTTGAAATTTAAAACTTCACCTGGGTTCGATTAGCCAAGGGTTAGAATATGATTGGGCCATCCATAAGTTAAGATTTGGAAATTTGAAAGGTTTGATTTATAAAATGTGTTGGAATAACCCATTTAAACTCATAAGGAAATATTATGTCAACCAAGACGACCTAAGGACTGTATTTGAGCTTAACATTTTTGAAATGATTAAAGGGATCTTTTGGAAGTGGTTCCATGGATTAGATTGGTCATTTTGGTCAATTTGACCATTTTGACCCTTAAAGGGCATTTACGTCAAACATGGTTGACTTGGTCAACTAGGACAAACCAAAGCGTGGGTTTGAGTTCAATGTGTTTATAATGTCATTTAAGATCCATTGGAATAAATTTTGGAGTTTGATATGGCTAGGTCATATTGAATTTTTGGGAAAAGTAAAAAAACCACTTTAAAGGGTATTTTGGTCATTTTGACCCCAGCTAAATTTTGGGTTTAATTGAGTTTAGAAAAGTGTAGAATATTGATCATTAGCTCCTAATGGATGTCATGGATGTGATGGGAAGGTTTGGAAAGGGTCCCAAGGCTAAAATCCAATTGATGGCAAGTCTAGTGGGATAGGAGTGTTGGATTGAGCTCAAATTTGATGGTTGACCTTAGAGACATGCCTAAATAATATGCAATTAATATACCTTAAATTAAAGGTCATTAGGCTAGGATCCATAGGATTTGAAAAAGCTCTTGGAAAGGATTTTAGGACCTTAAAACTTAGCTCTTAGATTTGGTTTGAAATTTTTGAATTGGATTGGATTTTGGATTTGGTGCCACAAAGGGTGTTATCCACTACTAACATGTTTAATCTTAAGAGAAGGAAGCTTCTTATCCTAGAGGAAAAGAAAGCTGGAGGGAGGTAGGATGATGCCACGAAGGGCATACTCGACTATTAGTGGGTGATTGTGTGATGGGGGAAGGAATTGGCCTATCATAGTGGATCGAAATTGGGATGATTGTATAATGGGGGTAGGAATTGATCCATTATAGAGGATCGAAACTAGGATGGTGCCATGAATGGCGTACTCCACCACTAGCAAGGGATCATGTGATGGGTTAGGAATTGGCCCATAATAAAGGATTAAAATTAGTATGACTGTATAATGGGGGTAGGAATTGGCCCATTACAGATGATTGAAATAAGGATGGTGCCACGAATGGCGTACTCTACCACTAACGAGTGATGGTGTGATGGGGGTAGGAATTGACCCATCACAGAGGATCAAAACTAGGATAGTCGTATAATGGGGGTAGGAATTAGCTCATTGTAGAGGATTATGAGAGTTCGTTAGGGATGTTAAGCCTTATAGAACTGGCCCAAGCTAACCAAGAGGGGGGGGGGTGAATTGATATTTTAAAAATTTTCTTTTCACAAAGAAATAAAATCTCATAAACCAAAATCACACCACAAAAAAATAAGTGCGGAAATAAAAGTGTGGAAGCAAGAAATAAGAACACAGAGATTTATATTGGTTTGGTCAACTCGACCTACGTCCACTCCCCGGAGGCGCCCTCCGAGTCTTGCACTACAATCATGACTCTCCTTTAGCCCCCACAGCTAGGTAGAGAAGCCTTTAGAACGAACCTCTTTTTGCCACCCCGGCAAGGGAGAAAACCTATCTCCTTTTGCTTCCTCCTGAAGCTGGTAGAGAACAACAATCAGATGCTGAATCCTTATCTCTACCGACCCTTCCACGGACGAGAAACTCAAGACGAAGAAGAAGCAGAGTAATCCTTGAAGCAACCCTTGTGAATTCCCTCACAAGCTCCCCCTCACAATATCCTCTCTCTCTCTCTCTCTCTCTCTCTCTCTCTCTTTCTCTCCTCAAGATCTTCTCAGGTCAAGAAAGCAGCAAAAGATTGTTCAAAACATTAAATAAGAGCTCTTAAATAGAAGAGCTTCAAAGGAGCTCATTAATTACAAGTTGCCGACAATATCGTCCAGGCCAATATGGACATCGTCTTGGCCGATCAGTACAAATCTCAGAAGATCGGCCAGAGCATTGCCCTGAATACAAACTGGATGATTTAAAATTGGCTTGATCTCCCAGGCCGATCTCACGATCTCCCAGGCCGATCTCACGATCGTCCAGGCCGATCTCACGATCGTCCAGGCCGATCTCACGATCGTCCAGGCCGATCAGTCAAATTAGAGGAAAATCGTCCAGAGCATCGCCCTGAATTTGTACTGGCCGATATTTATCATCTAGAAGTAACTAAGATTTTTAAATAGATCGTCCTGGCCGATCCTACGATCGTCCAGGACGATATGATCGTATCAATCATCCTTAATTACTTCCTTTGTTTGATCAATTAAGGCATAATTTGTGAATATCGTCCAGGCCGATCCAAGATCGTCCTGACCGATTGCCAAAAAATACAGAATACCTTAATTGTTTATGGCGGCAACTTATTTCTATTTTGAGATTATCATCCTGTCCGATACACGTATCATCCAGGACAATCTGGTAATGACGGCTGCCTTAATTAAGAATCTCAAATAGAATCTCTGTTTTAAACTAAATCGTCCAGGCCGATAAGAATATCATCCTGGCCGATCTGAGTAAAAATAGAAATTCTAAGTCTCTCAAGTGTGTGTGTGTAGGTTACTTAGCATCAACCTCTTTAAACATTATAAATAGACTCAAGAAGAGAAAAAAATAAAGTACAGATCGACTTAACCCTAAACCTACTCAATCTTGAACTGGCTTCATTTGTTCGTCCGATCTTCAATTCCTGAAAAAGTTAGAAATAACAGTCAGTCCAAGAGAATCAATAGTGTTTGTCAATCATCAAAACATAAGTCATGATACTAGATTTGCAATAATCTTCCCCTTTTTGATGATGGTAAAACAGTACGAGAACAATCAGCAGTAAAAATTATGGGATCAACAAGTGTGAACATCATAAACTTCTCCCCCTTTTGATATATCAAAAAGTAGGAGGGAACAGAGGAAAAAAAATAACAAACCATAATTTTTTTTTTAATCAAGGCATGAAATTGATGTAGTATTCCATGTGATTGATTTAAAAACTTGTGGGTTAATGAGTTAATCAATCTCAACAATCCAAAGAATGGTAGAATATCCAATCATGGTTACCCTTATCTCAGACATTTTCTTAGGGTAGAATCGCCTTTTGAAATCAATGAACTAACTCAAAGAATTAATTGGATATGAGAAAAAGAATTCATCCATCACTTGGTTTAAGAAAAAAATATCTATATATAATAATGAACCAAAGTAAATCTGTCATGATCGCAAAACAATCGAAATCAAGCCTTTGAGAATCAAAACTTCTAAGTTCTAACAGATTTAAAAAGAGAGAATAGCTTGCTTTTGAGTGGGCTCATTTTATGCCTCTTGTCAATTGAGTGGCACTTTGCGCATCTTTTTATAGATTTTCAATTTGGCGTCTTTGCGCTTCTTTTGTTGGCATCATTGGCCAAAAATATTTTATTTTTGCAAGCTACATTCTTTTTTATAATCTCTTAAAAAAATCTTAGTTGTGAGTATATCTTCTTAGATATTAGAGAATAGGATCTCTCTCTCTCTAACATAAGAAAGAATTATCACAAACAGAATCAATAATCAAAGACAAGAGTAACGAGGGATCTTGATGTGACAAAAAGACTTTAATCATTATAAAAACAAGATAGATTTGCTTAAGCAAGCTTAAGAAAAGATCTTAATTTCATACACAATCTTTAATTTGAAATAGATTTTTGATTAGAAAAGAAAACTATGCCACTAAAATAGGTTAGAGAAAGAGACACAATCACAAAATATTTTTACCATCTAGGAGATTAAGGGATGAAAAA